>NW_010361626.1:798566-806154 GCF_000414095.1 Morus notabilis
GATTCCGACCACCACGGACGGCGGTGCTCCGGCCAGAATCGAGCTGTGAAAATGGATGGGTTTTCTTCGTCTCGCTGTACTGAGTCCATAGGGACTGAAATCATCTCAATCGGAGGTCGGATGGCGGAGATATCACGACGGGAAGAAATGGGAATTTCGGAACTTCCGCCGGCGATTGCGGCTGATTCCGGCGGGGTTGGAGGTCGTGCCGCATGTCGTTGAACTCAGCTCGTCGAGATCTTTCTATTGACACCGGCGGTGTCAAAAATGGAGGTCGGAATCTTAACTTGAGTATTTGGCCATTGATGGTTTGTGTGAGAGAAAACGTGAGAGGAGAGAGAATGAGCGAGAATAAGAGAAAGAAAGTGCAAAAACCCTAAAAATTTCACTATATAAAGTATCTGATTAAGGCAAGATTACGTGCCTGATCTTATCCTCAATTATTTCCTCTAAACAGATTAAATTTATACTGATTAGAGGTAATTAGTTTAGTTCACGTAAGTTAATCTACTACTTACAGTCCAATATCAATTTTTGAATAATTCAATATTGTTTTATATTCTTACTCACGTAATATTTCAAACTGTTTCAAGTCTTGAAATTAATTTTAGACTGAACAAATTCTAAATTTTAATTTTCTGTATTCTATCCCAAGAATGACGTTTCTGACAGTGTCAACTCCCGAGCTCATATTGTATCCATCTACTATAGGTATTTATCTTGTGACTTTAACCTAACTGTCTAGCAATTAAGGATTTTTTTCTTCTTTTAAAATGCCAGTGCGTTTTTTTTTATACGCCGCTAACATCGTGCTGTGCTTAGAGATTCTTGAAATTAAGATTCTCAAACTATACTTGTACTGAAAATTATTCCGCCTTAAAATACGGCGAGAATTTATCGATCGAATTTACTTGATCGAAACATGAACTTAACATGAAATTTGCTATAGAATTTAGGAATACATATATTAATTCCATAAATCCTCCATTCACAATATAACATAATATTTTCTAAGAAAATTCTTGGCTTAAAAATACATGAATTGTATTATTTAAGGTCTGGAATTTTCTCAGTCATTACATATGCTTTGTCCCAATCAAGGTGTGTAAATGCAACTATTTATTATGAGTAGATTACCAGCAAAGAGGAAAAAAATGACATCAAATGAAGAATGAAAGTAAAAAAAAAAAAAGCAACAACAACATTCAGAAAAAAAAGACTCAGTCGGTTCGGTTTTTAACCGAACCTCTCAACCCAAAACCGAAACTGAAACGCTTAGGAAGCAGTTCGGTCGGTTAACCGAACTGACTATATTCGGTTCCGCGTGGCGCATTTTTTTTTTCAGTTTTTGAGCAGTCAATTTTTCGATCGGTGGTGGTCGATTTCAGTTTTACAGTTTTTTTGCACAGTCCTACTTTAATATCCTATGAGATGTACGAACATATCATGGTAAGTACTTTTACATCCATATATTTAAACCTCATTACATTACATACATTTTTTTTTTGCTAATCACATTACGTGCTTTTAAAAATATTTCATGAGATTTAACTTGCAAGTACAATAAATTTCATGGATAAGCATGTGCCTAGGGAATTTGTTCTTGTTTTAATATCCTGTGCATACGTTTGCCTAAAACGTGTAAAAGGATACCTATTAATAAGATCAATCGGAGAAAGGACACATGAAATTAATAGTTTTATATTGATCAATATTTCCTGCTTGCAAACATGTTATTGAACTTAATTCATTGAGAACGACAAATCCTAGCAACATATATAATTTAATGAATATCATTAGTTTTATATTTGATCAATTGCAACCAAAAGAAAAACGCCAGGAGATATAAACACCAAATAGACCGATAGGTCGGCAAAAAATAGACAGTCAGCGGCAGGCAGGTCCGGCACAGCAACAGTGTAAGAGTATTGCCAATAATATTGATAATGTTTTGATACTTTGAGCTAAAAAAAAAAAAATTATATATTTTTTTGCTGTGACAAAAAAATTATATTCTAATGATAAATATACCATTATTAATATTGGTTATTTTTCAAGTACGCTACAATTTTCTCTCCATTTTTTTGACAGTTTTAATTATCGTCGTTGAAGAAGTTAGGTAATAGCTTGTTAGTTAATTAGAAATATATTGAGTCAGCATTCTCGATCTGTTAGAAATCTGTAATTCGTCCCAATGGCAGATAATTACTTCTTGATTTCCTTCAAATCTTAATTAAATAAAGCTAGTAAAAATACCTCATCATCTCATCAATTATATTCACTTGATCAGTCAAACCATTTACATTAATCGCTCACTAAACTGAGAATTTCTCTCTTCTAAAACTTTGATTATACCGTAACTAAATTTTTTCATTCACAATATCATGACCAAGTGTCTGGAGATGAGAGGCCACATGGAAATCTGACCATGTCAGCCGGCCTAACTTTTGATTTTGGTGGAAAAAAAAAATAAAAGGGTAAAACAACATTATTTTACCCTCAAAAAAAGAAAAGAAAAAAAAAAAACAACAATAATATTATTTTCCATTTTGTTGATATCCCATCCAGCCGAATGTTTCAAATTGCCAGATTTTTATTTTTTTACAGAAATCAAAAGATATTGAGCCTAACTCAACCTAACAAAACCGGCTTGTTAGGGGAGGATTGCCCTCACCTTATTAAGTGGATCATGCTAATATCTCCAGCCAATGTGAGATTCTAATACGCCCCCTCACGCACAGCGTGGACCATGCTAAACCGCTGCGAATAAGTCGATATTAGGGGACCCAACATTGCAAAACTGGGCCTGCTCTGATATCATTTTACAGAAATCAAAGGATATTGAGCCTAACTCAACCTAACAAAACTGGCTTGTTAGGGGAGGATTGCCCTCACCTTATTAAGTGGATCATGCTAATATCTCCAGCCAATGTAGGATTATAATACGCCCCCTCACGCACAACAACGAGCGGACTTGATGGCAACATGAAATTGATTCAGAATCATATGGTAAAAATGAGGAACAACCTTTTTAACTTCTGATTTGGCTTGTAACAAAAATAACCAGGTGTTTCTTGTGCAATCATCTACAATAGTGAGAAAGTAACGGTGACCCTCTGTTGTTGGTGTGTGAAAGGGACCCCAAATGTCCATGTGAATTAAATCAAATGGTTTTGGTGACAAGTGATTATGAGATTGAAAAGGTAAACGCTTTTGTTTTGCAAGGGGACAAACCGAACAATGTAAATGATCAGAAACGGACGAGGAAGGCAGATTTAATTCTTTATTCATTGATTTCAACTTTACATCAGAGGGATGTCCAAGCCTAACATGCCAAATGTTCTGTTTGGGCAATTTGGAGGAAATAAAATTGCATGAAGAAAACTGATTACAAATGGGATTGCCTAAATCTAGAAAATATAGGTTGCCATCTCGTCTACCCATCCCAATCGTTCTCCTCTAAGCAAGGTCCTGAATACAACAAGAATTTGACCAAAAAACAACAGAACAGTTGTAAGCTTTAGTGAGGGCAGTTACACTCAAAAGATTAAAACGAAATAAGGGAGTAAAAAACACACTAGACAAGACTAAAGAATTTGGTAAGATGACTGAACCAATGTGTGTGACATCCACTTGGTCTCCATTCGGTAGCGTGAGTTTTGTTCCGGGTGATGGAGTGAAAGACGAAAAAAGTGTGAGATCGGAGCATACGTGACGCGTAGCACCCGTGTCAATGACCCAACTACCAGAGAGGGGTGAAACGGAAGAAAAATTAGGCGAGTAGGAATGTATACCTGTGAAATGAGAGGCAGATGGAACATCGGGCTTATGAACTTCAGGTTGGTTGCTGGTATTGAGATGAAGTTGCGAACTCAGAAGCGCAATGAGCCTTTGACATTCATCCTGAGTGAAGGAAGAAGAGGTCTGAATCGGACTTTGCGCTAGAGGCGATGGAAACACTGGCGGCAGCTTTTCTATGAAAACCTGATGAGCAAAGTTGGATTGAATGGAGTTCTGTGGGCAAGTTGCTCTAGATGGGCCGGACCTAGATCTGGGCTTGAACCCAGGTGGATAGCCATGTAGTTATAGCATTATCAACCGTGTGGCCCATTAGTCCACAGTGTGTGCAGCTGGGCCTATTACCTCTAGGCTTGTAACGATTGAAAGCAGCAACTGCGTTGGTCACCGGTAAGGGAGAAACAAAGGTAGATGACTGGAAAACCATGGATTCTGGTGTAGCCGCAACTTCAGCACCAATAGTTCGCTGACGTTCTTCTTGAACAACCAGAGAGAAAGTTTTAGAAATAGAAGGCAGAGGGCCGATCATCAAGATCTGCACACGTATGGATGCAAAAGAGTCATTCAAACCCATTAAAAACTGCATCACATACTCTTGTTGTTGATATTCCATCCATTTCTTCATTCCTCCACAGCTGCAAACGGGAACAGGCTGATAATCTTTGAGTTCATCCCAAAGAATTTTGAGCTTGGTGTAGTAGTTGTGGACATCAAGAGACCCTTGAGATAACCCAAGTAGAAGCATCTTGATCTGGAAAATACGAGGTACGTTGCTTTGATGAAATCGTTCATACAAATCATTCCACACATCTCTCGCACTCTCAAGGTAGAGTAGACTGTCTGCTATCTCTTTCGTCACCGAGTTGAGAAGCCAAGAGGTCACTATGCTGTTGCATCTGGACCAAAAACTAAAGGTCAGGTCATCAGAGGAAGGTCTCTGTAGAGTGCCATCCACAAATCCCACCTTATTCTTGGCATTGAGCGCCATGAGCATAGATATGCTCCATGTGTTGTAATTTGGCCCATTCAAGGGATGTGAAACCATGGTGAGACCGGGATTATCACCACTATGGAGGTAGAAAGGACTGTTAGAATCCTCCATAGTAGATGCCAACCTCTGCGATGAACCACTGGCTGGTGTAGTAGCCAAAGGCTCGAAGTGATTCTGCTGACCACCACGCGCCATGGATCAATGAGTAGCAGCAAGAAGAGTCTGCTATGATATCATATTAGAATAGAAAACTAATGGACTGAAGAATGAATCACATTCTCATTAATTTCTGAGAGAGCTACAAAAGGATATATATAGCCGAGTAAAATAACCAACAGCTGGAAAGAGCAAAACTAACAAACGCAGCACAGCGCCAACAGCTGGAAACACTACAACAATTATGCCCTTTTGCGACGACATTTGTCGTCGCAAATAATACACTATTTGCGACGACATGTCGTCGCAAATACCTACCGTTAAATAAAATATCAATGTCATCGCTAATAATTTCAGTGTCGTCGCAAATAATATTGGCGCGTAATTTTCAATGGCGCAGATTATTGGCGCCAAGGTAATCCGTTTTTTTGCGATGACAAGTCATGACTATTTGCGACGACATTAGGCGTCGCAAATAGTTTTAGCTGATTTGCGACGACATTGTTTTATCATCGTCGCAAATAAACTTATTTGACGATAAAGTAGGCGCGGGAAAAAAACATTATTTGCGACGACTTTAAAATATTTGCGGCGAGAAAATATCGTCGCAAATATTTTAGTATTTGCGACGATATTTTATTAATTTGCGACGATATTGTCGTCGCAAATATTTATTATTAGCGACGACATTTTAAATTTATTTGCGACGAATATGTCGTCGCAAATAACTCTGACCTAATATCCCCCCTTCTTCTTTTTCATTTTCTCCCGACGCTCTCTCTCTCTCTCTCCTGCAAATCTCTCCGCCGCCGCCTCCCGCCGCCCCCAGCCGCCGGCCTTCCCCTTCCCTCTCTCCCCTTGTCTCTCTTCCGGTCTTTCTCTCTCTGGTAATGGTTAGTTAGTTTTTTTTTTTTTTTTTTTTCTTAAAACAATTCTGTAATAACTTGTTATTAGAACTAGATTATACTTAGAACTTAGAATCATTTCCTAAGCATTATACTTAGAACTAGATTATACTTAGAATTAGATTCGAGTATGAAGAACATAGCATTTTTTTTTCCTATAGAATTTGTACTCGTAGCCTTTCATAAATTATTAAGCTTCGTAAAATTAGACCGGACTTTAGATAATTATCTTCGTATATTTTCGAGTGATTGCTTAAATTTTCATATTCGTTAATTTAAATTTAACTTTATTGATCAATATTTTCTATTTATAAATTAAACGTAAGAATCATGTGGATAGTGACATTGATAGAAAAGTCCTCGTACTACTTCAATTATTATTTTCATCGCCTACCTATTATGACTTGTTTTAGTTTTCCATCCTTAATGTTATTTATTTATTTATTATTATTTTTTTGAGAATTTCCCTCTTGAGTAGCTAATATTCATGTATTGGCATTGAAAAAAGCATGTTGCTTGGTGGAAAAGGATTCTTAGTCGCCGTCTTCTAATTTCTCTTGCTTTTTGTTATCAATTAAAAAATTGATTCACCTTAATTGTTAATTAGTTGAATGTTTTTTTTATATTTTTTATATTTTTTTTACATAAGTTAAGTAGTTAACAAGTAATGTTAGTTGTATTTGTCATTTGTGAGAGTATCTTACAACTTGCATGAATATTGAATATTGGATTTTCTGAGATATGCTATGGCTGACATGTGAAACAAGAGATATTATCTCACTCTAAACAAGACTTTTTCGAATTAAAATAATCTTCTTATGAACTTCATGGCTGTATATTTTTAATTCACTTGAAAACTGCAATTGAGTAATCCAAAGTTCATTGCCAGCACTTCTTTCCAGACAATATATAAAAAACTGAAGTGACTGGATTTGAGATCTCCAAACGTTTGGCAATTTGCAGCCTTAGTGTTATGTTAATAAATTGCTAATTTTGGTGTTTGAAAATTATGTTTGATGTTTTAATTTGATGTAGGCGTTTGAGTAGGCGTTTGATTTTTCGCCTTCGTCCTTGTTTGCACGGTTCCTCCGACGTAATCCTTCTATTTTCAGCCCCCGTTTAGTGGGTTTGAACTTTGTAAGTTTTTTATATTTATTTAGTTTAGAATTGTAGTAGTTGTATGAATTCGGGATTATGATGACAATATTTGAATTATGATTTTGTTATATTGTTGAAATTTAGTATATGTTTATGATTCTTATTCTGGATGGCACATCTTGCAGCTATGGTGTGCCGAAATCTTTTAAAGTTGTTTTTCTGCAGGTTTTGATTTTTGAATTATATGAAAAATTAGTCGTTATGCTGCCAAAATTTAGTTAAGAAACCATAATTTTAATAAGTTCATTAACACACTTTAATTAATAAAACTTAATTGTGTTAATTAAGAGTAAAATTAAAATTAATTAAACACATTAATAAATTTTTATGTCTGTTGTCGTTTATAGTTGAAATGTCGATTGAAAAAAGTTAGACTTCTTTGAGGAACCGATTGTTAGATGAATATTGGAATGGGTTATCTGCTTTTATTGAGGTCACCAAAAATTATGCAACTTCAATTGGCCATATCAGCTATCCTTGTATGAAATGTAAAAACCATGAAATGCATCCAGTAGAAACTGTGAGAGCGCATATACATCGATTTGGTTTTGATCCATTGTATAGAACATGGATTCACCAT
>NW_010361626.1:806712-808799 GCF_000414095.1 Morus notabilis
ATGAAAGTATCCTGAGTTTTCACGTGAGCCGAGAAATGTTCGCTTGGGGTTGGCCGCTGATGGTTTCAATCCTTTCGGGAACATGAGCCTCTCATACAGTATATGGCCGGTGGTTTTAACAGCTTACAATTTACCTCTGTGGTTATGCACTAAGGATCCTTATAAGATGTTGACATTGTTGATTCCTGGCCCAAATGCACCCAGAAAGGATATGGATGTCTTTTTAAGGCCCCTTGTGGATGAGCTAAAACATTTGTAGAATGAAGGAGTAATTGTACGTGACGCAGTTTCGAATATATCATTTCATATGCGAGCTATGTTGCTCATGATTGTTAATGATTTTCCTGCTCGTAGTAGTTTATCTGGATGGAGTGGTCAGGGCTATTTAGCATGCCCAACTTGCAACGATGCAACTCTTTCAAAGAGGATAACAAGTAAATTCATGTCCCAGATTTTCATGCCCAATTTCGTTTTAAAGAAAATTCATGTCTCGTTACAGATTTTCAATATTCGAAAGCAGAATGGCCCAGAAGCGAATGATCAAATACTTTCGCTTTCAAGTGGTTCAAGCTTTTCATGTCGAAGTTATCCTGGTTGTGTGGTCAACGGTGTCAAGTTTCTAACACGCAATCGGGATATGAATCGAAGTACTCAAAATAGTGGTGTTTGTGTTCGCGGACCTGATAACCAAATGTTTTATGGAGTTTTGAAGGATATTTATGAACTGTCATACTTGAATGACAATTCTGTTATGCTTTTTAAATGTCTGTGGTTTGACACTCGTCCGGGGAAGAAAAGGATTCAACACTACAAAAATAGAATAAGTGTTTTTGTTAAAGACACATGGTACGAAAACGAACCTTTCATACTTTCATCTCAAGCTGAGCAAGTTTTTTACGTAGACGATTTATTTAACGGTCCAAACTGGAAGGTTGTAGAACACTTTAGACATCGACATATTTGGGACATTCCAAAAACTGACATTGATGACGTGATGATAGTCTAGGATACAGAGTCTACAAATATTGAGTTAGTAGTGGAACTACCAGAGATTGACTCATTTGTATTGAATCGAGATGATGGATCGTCTAATGTTGTCACTTCCGATGTTGATGCAATTATGAAAGATAAGTCTCCCGTAGTTGATGATTTTATTAATGATGAAGACGATGAAACTTTAGAGGAGTACGTTGAAGAGGAAGTCATCGAATCTGAAGACGATGATGACATAAATGATGATGGAGACAATCAACAATGTAGCAGCGACGATGAATAGAACTACAAAATAGTAATCTTTGTCATTTTTCTCAGATTTCATTTTAATATTATGATCTTATTTGAATTTATAAATATTGTTATTAATATGAATTTGTTCACAGACATTGATGGCTGGTAGGGTAGCGACTTGCGCTGGCTCTTCAGGGGGAGCACAGCCTCCTCCCGGTCCTCACAGACTCCTCGCATACTGTGAGTTTGGTATGTTAGTCTGACTTTTTTTCTTGTTCTATCATAAAGTAAATAAATGTAGTAGTACAAGTTGATTTGAAATGCTTTCATATGCTTACAGCACCTGAACCTCGACAACGTAGAGGGCGAGGTGGGGCAAAAGATTATGAAATCGCCCAAATGGTCCTTCAAGACAGAAAAATCACAGTAGAATTTGATGAGGCGGGAGGTACTTGGAAGGCACTTGGTAAATATGGTGCCTGATTTGATAGTGCGGTTGGTATTCATACCAGGAACATATGTGAGCCCTTCCACGATGCTTGGAAGGATATTAGCGACATGGACAAGAGGACAATTCAGAACCGGATGCTGGTATTTTTTATTATGCAATAATTTGTATAGTTTATACTAAAGTTAACAATGCGTTTTAACGATGTGAAACTGTTTTGTAAGGACTGGTTTAAGTTGGACTACAACTATAAGAACGGTATTCTGAGGTCCGTTGTTGATAGAGAGGTAGCAAAGTGCTACAAGGACTGGAAAAGTTCCCTGCACCGCCACTTCAAATGCTATGGTAGAGAAAGTCTCCCGAGTAATATGAGGAATCAACTTCATTGGGATCGTTGTTGCGATAGGTTCTC
>NW_010361626.1:808874-809279 GCF_000414095.1 Morus notabilis
CTAGAATCCACGAAGACGTGTGTGTGGGCACACATGAGACAAAACGGGTTACAATAAACACTCGAATTTCCACAAACACCAACGCATGCACGATGTGGAATTTTTAGAGAAAAAATGTTTCCTTTTTTCTATAGAGAAATTTCGGCCACCTTTAAAATTAGGGCAAAAATTAATTCCGAAAATTGTCTCAAAAATTGTCACAAAATTTTGTTTCCACAATTTTCTTTTATTCTCTTATTTATAGAGTAGAAGTCAAACTTCTAGAAGGAATCAAATCGCTATCTCCAATTTGAATTTCGAAATGAAATCTCCTCTATCCCTTATCCCTTAGTGTGGCCGGCCAAGATGGGGATTCTCATCCCTGTGTGGCGCCAATATCAGATAGGGAAGGAAGAGAAAATCATC
>NW_010361626.1:810528-907211 GCF_000414095.1 Morus notabilis
ACTATGGTAGAGAAAGTCTCCCGAATAACATGAGAAATCAAGTTCATTGGGATCGTTGTTGCGATAGGTTCTCCGGTGACAAATTTCAAGTAATTATAGATTTGTTAGAACTTGATGATTTTTTATACATAATTACAAGTAACTATTACTTATTATAGTTAATCATAAACAGAAAATATCAGAGACAAATAAAACTAATCGCAGCAACCAAAAGTATCCAAGCTTACATGGTCGGTTATCGTACTCTCAGCATCGCAATAAGAAGGTTAGTACTCATTTTTTTACTTTATTATCGTATTTATATGTTTTTGATTCCTATTCTAGGTGGCACATCTTGCAGTTATGGTGTGTCGAAATCTTTTAAAGTTATTTTTCTACAGGTTTGGATTTTTGGATCATATGAAAAATAAGTCGTTATGTTGTCGAAATTTAGTTAGAATTTAAGAATTTTAATAAATGTAATTTATTTGACAGGCTAGTACGGAGACCCAAGAGCCGATGTCTGCTATAGACAAGTGGGCAGACATGCATCGTCACAGGGACTCTTAGGTTAATACCCATGCGGAACAGACTTTCGTAAGTATTTCTACTTTTCATATTAAATTTTTTTATACTGAAATAGTGATTTTATAACACGTAAAAATTATTATAATGTCTTATTATGTAGAACACCCTGGAGGAGGAGAGACAAATGCAGAGAACACAGATTACTGCAAGCTCGACTAGACCCCCCCTTGACGAGCATGGGGTTTTGGAGCAAGTTCTTGGCATGCGTAGAGGACATAAGATAGGAGTGGGTCCGACGCTCTCCCAAAAGCATTACTCTAGAGCTTCTCCTTCATCTGCTGGTTCATTCTCGGACGCAACCTCATCGGCTAAACCTAACTCACGTATGGATCGTTATTTAAAGAAATCGTACCGGGAACAAATGAAAATTTATGACAATCAGGTGAAGATGTTAGAGTTAGTGTCTAAATTGCAGCCCAACATCCAATTACCTATGATTACTCGTCCAGAACCAGTTAACCTAGACACTCCTCTGCCTCCTTCAGATGATGACAGTCCTGATGGTGATTCAGCTGTTGGCGATGCTGCAAACTTAGACGAATAGTTCCGTTATATGTTCTATTTTATTTTTCACTTTATTTAGACTTTTATATTTTTTTGAACATTATATATGCACTTCATGTAGTATTCATAATATATTTTATAAATTTATTTAGATTTACTGTTTTTAATATTAATTTATATTTCACTTTTAATGTATCTTAATAAATTATATTCAGTATGTAACATAATAATGTTTAATTAAAATTATTAAAAATTAATTAATTGCCATTTTTAAAAAAATTGAAAAAAATAATTTATTCCAGTTTTTTGCGATGACTTTTTTATACGTGTTGTCGCAAAAAAAAACAGAATATTTGCGACGACATTTTGAAATTTATCGTCGCAAAAAATAATATATCACGAGAATTTCATAACGAAGTATTAGCGATGCTTGTCATCGCAAAAAAAATATGTCGTCGCAAATATATTTGCGACGACCCTGTGTCGTCACAAAAAAAAATTTTGTGACTAATTTTTTACGACGACATATCTGCGACGACATGTCGTCGCTAAAACTATTATTTGCGACGACAAAAAGTTGTCGCAAAAACACCTTTTTCTTGTAGTGAAAGCAAAACTAACAAACGCAGCACAGCGCGAAATAACAAAAAGCAACAGCCCCGAGGTAACAGTCTAACCAATTAACCATTAACCATCCCCAGGTAACAAACCTAACAAATTAACCATTAACAATCTTAATATTGTTAAATGAAACTTTTGGAACTAGAGGTGGTTTAACATGTCCACATTTTAATATAATGATATGGTGTTCGGACGGCAGCTTTTTTCTCTTGACTGCATTAATTAAGAGAGATTTCTTATCGGCTTTCGCTATATAGATATATATATATGTGTGTGTATATATATGTGACCTTATAAGTCCATATAATATGCTACAACAGAAACACATCTAGCTCACTAATTCTAACATATATTCATTTTAACAGCTTCATAATCTCACAGGCCGAGAGAAAAAGACGATCATCTGATCAAGAAAGATATGGCAAACCAAATTCTGCTATTTGCTTTGCTGGCTGCAGCCACATTTGCTATAGCCATTGCGTTTGAGCCTAGTCCACTTCAGGACTTCTGTGTCGCAGACCCTGCTAGCCCAGGTTGACCCCAACAACTAGTCTTTAGGCGTAAAATTTTTTTTTTTTTTGCTTCTTTTTCATCATTATATTTGACATAACTTTTTTTTTCCCCGCATTACATCCTATATTAAATTTTAGATCAATACTAAAGGGCATGATCACTACTACATATTTTGGTATATATCATTATTCTCTCTCGCCTTTTACTTAAAAAGAAGAAAAAAAAAAAAACAGATACATTATGACGTTTACTACACTTAAATATGGAAGAAAAAGGTTTGAAATGTCATGTAACATTCAACACCACACTTGATCATGTCGACGTATTACATACGTACTCCACATGATCTTCATATTACTTTGACTTAAATTTTTCAGACTATATATGTTTGTAGACCAATTATTTATCTTCATATTGCATCAATATATACTGTTGAATTGCAATATTTGAACCTTTGCATATATTGAGATGTTTATTTTTAAAACATCAAGACATTCTTAAATTTCTCATGTATTTTGTCAGCAAGGGTAAACGGACTAGTTTGCTTGGACCCCAAGCTTGCTACTGCCGAGCACTTCTCCTTCAAAGGCCTTCACCTACCCGGCAACACATCGAACCCCGTTGGCTCGAAGGTCACCCCAGTGAATGTCGTCCAGATCCCGGGCCTCAACACCCTCGGCGTCTCCCTTGCTCGGATCGACTATGCACCATACGGCGTCGTCCCTCCCCACACGCACCCTCGCGCCACCGAGATTTTGACCGTCCTAGAAGGCAGCCTCTACGTGGGGTTCGTGACCTCAAACCCTAACAACGCCCTCATCTCCACGGTTCTCAACAAGGGCGATGTCTTTGTTTTTCCTGTTGGGCTTGTCCACTTCCAGAAAAGCGTCGGTTATGGGAATGCCGTTTCGATCTCCGCCTTGAGCAGCCAGAACCCGGGTGTCAATACAATTGCCAATGTCGTTTTTGGCTCCAAACCGAGCATTGAAAGTGATGTTTTGGCCAAGGCTTTTCAGGTTGACAAGTCTATAATTAGCCGTCTCCAATCACAGTTTTAAAAAGAAAAGTTGGTAATTCTGGTGCAAATCAGTTATTCCGTTATCGTTAATTAATTTGGTACGAAGTTGTTTTGTTATTATTTCAATCTTGTGTACTTGATCATGTCTTAATTTGGTCACAATGATCATTTGTAGAGGATGAGAGTGTTAATTTGATTTGATGTTTTGCCATGTCGTTTGCTTATTGTCTTTTTTTTTATTTATTAAACATTCGTATCGGTATTACGTTTGTGTGTAGTACTGCAACATCAAAAGATTGTAAAAGTTCGATGGATTCTAGTACTAATGAATCATGTTATGTTTGCGGCAAATGCCATGTGGATTAGGGTCGATTTGGCTGAGATTTTGGGTCCATTTGACCGTGCCATTATATACATGCTCCATGTGTAGCCTACTCCAATTGGCATCTCTAGTCTAACCAAAATAACAAGATATTGATTAGATAGTTATGTTCTGCAAGTTGAGCCACAAAAGCCCATTTTTTGGTTAATTATTGGGTGCGTTTGGAATTCGTTTTACAAGATGATTTGATTTTTTTTCCCTCAAAAGATAAATAAAGTTTTTTTTTCCAAATTCATAATGAGAATTGGGTAGGATCTCTCATTCAATACTGGTACATGATTTCTCACAAGATAACCTCATGATATTCGTGCCACGAACATGATCATTATATGCTTCAAGTTAAAGAGTCTCCACGAACACAATCATGGCTACGTTTTTTTATTGTTCATGCTACGTGTGGTTATTAAATAGCAATACTTGAACAACTACAAAAATTCAAAACTTAAAAACTCAATAGAAGAATAGTAGAGAGAGAGAGAGAGTGAGAAATCTGACAGAAACTTGCTATGTCTTTCTTTTGTGCCTTTGACTCTTTAGTTATTTATAGTCACACTTAGTACACACAAAATATAAAAAGTATTTCTTTCAATATTTATAGGAGAGTAAATTATTTAATTACTCAATCTATTAAGATATTAGAAATATTGCATAATATTTTTTCTTTCATTATTTATAGGAGAGTAAATTATCTAATTACTTAATCTAGTAAGATATTATAAATATTGCATTATATTTTCAAAATGATTTTTTCCTGTCTCATGAATGTTATTCTAAATAAAATCTGAGTGTTGACTTTTGAGGCATGCATGTTATGGATGTTTCAAAATCCAACATAATTAAATAAGTAAAAAATTAAAAAATTAAAAAATTACTATTTAAGTTTTAGCTAAATATCATTACCTTTTTCTTCTCCTATAACAGATCACTTAGAGGACTTTTTAGCCATGCCTTCTTGATGATCATTGTATGTACTTTAATATAGGGGTGTTCGGTGGCCGAACCGATCATGTCAATTTTTTAAAACTATGCACCAAAACCGAACCGCATAAAGGAGTGGTCGGTTCGGTTAACCAAACTTCGGTTTTCGGTCGGTTTTCAGTTTTGGTAATCATGAAGGTAGCCATCAGTTAACCATCAGGTTACCAACATCTTTAGTTGCACTTTTTACCAGAAAATGTGAAAAAATATAAAACTTTCCTTCTATGCAAACCTGTAATCACAATAAATGAATACAAAACACAATATCCAAATTGATAATACCACAAACACAAAATATCTAAATTCAATGTCTAAAATCCAAAGTACAAACTGAAAGCCACAATTACGGGTTGTTCTGTTATTATGATTTTTGTTTTGTGGGGTTTTTGGTGATGGATGATTTGATTCATATGCTACAGGATGAAGATATCCAATGGGTAACTGTGGATCTACAACACACTGAACCTACTTGGCATTTACAACAGAAAGTGCCCCAAAAGAGCCGACTCCATACATATGCTTTGTCCCAATCAAGGTGTGTAAATGCAACCATTTATTATGAGTAGATTAGCAGCAAATAGGAAAAAAATGACATCAAATGAAGAATGAAAGTAAAAAAAAAAAAAAGCAACAACAACATTCAGAAAAAAAAAAAGACTCAGTCGGTTCGGTTTTTAACCGAACCTCTCAACCCAAAACCGAAACCGAACCACTAAAGAAGCAGTTCGGTCGGTTAACCGAACCGACTATATTCAGTTCCACGTGGTGCCTTTTTTTCAGTTTTTGAGCGATCGATTCTTCGATCGGTGACGGGCGGTTTCGGTTTTACGGTTTTTTTTGTACTGTCCTACTTTAATATCCTATGAGATGTACGAAAAAATCATGGTAAGTACTTTTATATCCATATATTTACACCTTTTTCGTTATGTTGTCATTACAGTACATGCATTTTTTTTTTTTTTTTTTTTTGCTAATCGCATTACGTGCTTTTAAAAATATTTCATGAGATTTAACTTGCAAGTACAATAATTTCATGGATAAGCATGTGCCTAGGGAATTTGTTCTAGTTTTAATATCCTGTGCATACGTTTGCCTAAAACGTGTAAAAGGATACCTATTAATAAGATCAATCGGAGAAAGGATACATGAAATTAGTAGTTTTATATTGATCAATATTTCCTGCTTGCAAACATGTTATTGAACTTAATTCATTGAGAACGACAAATCCGAGCAACATATATAATTTAATGAATATCATTAGTTTTATATTTGATCAATTGCAACCAAAAGAAAAACGCCAGGAGATATAAACACCAAATAGACCGATAGGTCGGCAAAAAATAGATTATCAGCGGCAGGCAGGTCCGGCACAGCAACAGTGTAAGAGTATTGCCAATAATATTGATAATGTTTTGATACTTTGAGCTAAAAAAAATTTTTATTTATTTTTTTTTTGCTATGACAAAAATGTTATATACTAATGATAGATATACCATTATTAATATTGGTTATTTTTCAGCGCTACAATTTTCTCTCAAATTTTTTGACAGTTTTAATTATCGTCGTTGAAGAAGTTACTTAATAGCTTGTTAGTTAATTAGAAATATATGGAGTCAGCATTCTCTATCTGTTGGAAATCTGTAATTCTTCCCAATGGCATATAATATTACTTCTTGATTTCCTTCAAATCTTAATTAAATATAGCTAGTATAAATACCTCATCATCTCATCAATTATATTCACTTGATCAGTCAAACCATTTACATTCATCGCTCACTAAACTGACAATTTCTCTCTTCTAAAACTTTGATTATACCGTAACTAAATTTTTTCATTCACAATATCATGACCAAGTGTCTGGAGATGAGAGGCCACATGGAAATCTGACCATGTCAGCCGGCCTAACTTTTGATTTTGGAGGAAAAAAAAATAAAAGGGTAAAACAACATTATTTTACCCTCAAAAAAAGAAAAAAAAAAAAAACAACAACAATATTATAAGATATGGTGTTCGGACGGCAGCTTTTTTCTCTTGACTGCATTAATTAAGAGAGATTTCTTATCGGCTTTTGCTATATATATATGTATATATATGTGACCTTATAAGTCCATATAATAATATGCTACGACAGAAACACATCTAGCTCACTAATTCTAACATATATTCATTTTAACAGCTTCATAATCTCACAGGCCGGGAGAAAAAGACGATCATCTGATCAAGAAAGATATGGCAAACCAAATTCTGCTATTTGCTTTGCTGGCTGCAGCCACATTTGCTATAGCCATTGCGTTTGAGCCTAGTCCACTTCAGGACTTCTGTGTCGCAGACCCTGCTAGCCCAGGTTGACCCCAACAACTAGTCTTTAGGCGTAAAATTTTTTTTTTTTTTTGCTTTTTTTTCATCATTATATTTGCTTTAATCCTAGATCCAATAGTACTAGACATAACTTATTTTTTCCCGCATTACATCATAAATTAAATTTTAGATCAATACTAAAGGACATGATCACTACTACATATTTTGGTATATATCATTGTTCTCTCTCGCCATTTACTTGAAAAAGAAAAACAGATACATTATGACGTTTACTACACTTAAATATGGAAGAAAAAGGTTTGAAATGTCATGTGTAACATTCAACGCCACACTTGATCATGTCGACGTATTACATACGTACTCCACATGATCTTCATATTACTTTGACTTAAATTTTTCAGACTATATATGTTTGTAGACCAATTATTTATCTTCATATTGCATCAATATATACTGTTGAATTGCAATATTTGAACCTTTGCATATATTGAGATGTTTATTTTTAAAACATCAAGACATTCTTAAATTTCTCATGTATTTTGTCAGCAAGGGTAAACGGACTAGTTTGCTTGGACCCCAAGCTTGCTACTGCCGAGCACTTCTCCTTCAAAGGCCTTCACCTACCCGGCAACACATCGAACCCCGTTGGCTCGAAGGTCACCCCAGTGAATGTCGTCCAGATCCCGGGCCTCAACACCCTCGGCGTCTCCCTTGCTCGGATCGACTATGCACCATACGGCGTCGTCCCTCCCCACACGCACCCTCGCGCCACCGAGATTTTGACCGTCCTAGAAGGCAGCCTCTACGTGGGGTTCGTGACCTCAAACCCTAACAACGCCCTCATCTCCACGGTTCTCAACAAGGGCGATGTCTTTGTTTTTCCTGTTGGGCTTGTCCACTTCCAGAAAAGCGTCGGTTATGGGAATGCCGTTTCGATCTCCGCCTTGAGCAGCCAGAACCCGGGTGTCAATACAATTGCCAATGTCGTTTTTGGCTCCAAACCGAGCATTGAAAGTGATGTTTTGGCCAAGGCTTTTCAGGTTGACAAGTCTATAATTAGCCGTCTCCAATCACAGTTTTAAAAAGAAAAGTTGGTAATTCTGGTGCAAATCAGTTATTCCGTTATCGTTAATTAATTTGGTACGAAGTTGTTTTGTTATTATTTCAATCTTGTGTACTTGATCATGTCTTAATTTGGTCACAATGATCATTTGTAGAGGATGAGAGTGTTAATTTGATTTGATGTTTTGCCATGTCGTTTGCTTATTGTCTTTTTTTTTATTTATTAAACATTCGTATCGGTATTACGTTTGTGTGTAGTACTGCAACATCAAAAGATTGTAAAAGTTCGATGGATTCTAGTACTAATGAATCATGTTATGTTTGCGGCAAATGCCATGTGGATTTAGGGTCGATTTGGCTGAGATTTTGGGTCCATTTGACCGTGCCATTATATACATGCTCCATGTGTAGCCTACTCCAATTGGCATCTCTAGTCTAACCAAAATAACAAGATATTGATTAGATAGTTATGTTCTGCAAGTTGAGCCACAAAAGCCCATTTTTTGGTTAATTATTGGGTACGTTTGGAATTCGTTTTAAAATAATTTTATTTTTTACATTGAAATAAAAATGAAAACGTTTTTAATCTTAGACGGAATTATTTTTGAAAATGCGTTTGATAGTTTTATTAAGAGATTGTTTTCATCATTTCGTCAATTAACTGTTAAATATTTGACTGAAACTGAAATAAATTAAAACCTCAAAAATCAGCTGTGACTTTTTAAAAGCGTATAACGGTTAGGCGTTCAAAGAAAGATATGGTCCAATTCAGCAGTACCAGGATGCAGCATAAGGAAGACAAATGTTTTGATCTTGTCAAACATGTTCAGGCTCAATAGTGTTTTTATAAAGGGAATCAAAATCTGATTGGAGTGGTCAAAGATATGGTCCAATTCAGCATCTTTATTTTTTTTTTTTATTGCTTGTATATGATGATTTTAATTTTTTAAAATTTTTTAGCTGGGAAGCAATTTGGCATCCTTACTTGCATTAATAATGGTTCTTAATCCCAGTTTGCTCCTGCATAAAATGACAACCACTTTTAGACGATAGATAATGTATTTTAATTAAGCAATGCTTGTGAAAGTTCTCTTGTATAATTCCATGAAAGACAAAAACCCGCTTATATGGAAGGAAGTCCAATTGGTCCTACGTGTTTTCAGCACTTATCTGAACGATGGATTCTAGTACTAATGAATCATGTTATGTTTGCGGCAAATGCCATGTGGATTTAGGGTCGATTTGGCTGAGATTTTGGGTCCATTTGACCGTGCCATTATATACATGCTCCATGTGTAGCCTACTCCAATTGGCATCTCTAGTCTAACCAAAATAACAAGATATTGATTAGATAGTTATGTTCTGCAAGTTGAGCCACAAAAGCCCATTTTTTGGTTAATTATTGGGTGCGTTTGGAATTTGTTTTAAAATAATTTTATTTTTTACATTGAAATAAAAATGAAAACGTTTTTAATCTTAGACGGAATTATTTTTGAAAATGCGTTTGATAGTTTTATTAAGAGATTGTTTTCAGTGTAAAAAGGCTCTTTAAAAATGAAAAACGACTAAATTTTGTTTTCCATTTCTCTCTCATTTTACACTAAACCAAAAAATCATTTTCATTATCGTTTTTTGTATTTATTGCGTCAAACGCCGTTTTGAAAACGTTTTTGTTTTTTCTTTCTCAAAAAACGTGAAAAATATAAAAACAGAATTAATTCTAAACACGGCCATTAGTTTTTAAGCCTCCGTTAATTATAACTAATTCTCACCACTGTACAATTTTTTCAGTGCCTTAACTATAATAATAATGACTTACATGATGTGTCCTTTGATTCTCATTGTTCCCGTAACTAAATAAAATAACAAAACTGGAGTGAAGCACTAGATGCAGCATAAGGAAGACAAATGTTTTCTTGTCAAACATGTTCAGGCTCAATAGTACTTTTATTGTTGGGCTACATCTTACAATTTATATTCCCAGATTCTTCTTCCTGGAAAAATATATTAGCTTTAATAATAGAATTTTAGTGTTTGCTCCACCGTAAAGATTTCTTAATAGAGTGATATAGACCCTTTTTTAAATTCAGGGGTTATATTAAAACAAAGTATAAAGTTCAGGGAATATTTATCAAATGATTTTTTTTTTTTTGGCGCTGTAGATAGCCTTAAAAAAATTCTAAAAAAAAAACCAGTTCAAGATGTATTATGAGATTAGAAAATTACATGTTCTTTGTGACATCCATTCAATACCTTTCGAATGATGCAATTTTGGTGCTGGTATAATTTTGTCGAAATATAGAACCAATATTTTTATTCCCAGAGATATTGACGCCACCTCTTCATGAATTATTACATCATTATCTCCTCACTTTGTGGATAATTATTCTAAATTTTGCTTTGGTAGCAGTCATTTTCAGCAGCTAGTCTCCTCACTTTGTGGATCATTATTCTAAATTTTGCTTTGGTAGCAGTCATTTTCAGCAGCTAATCAGTCTCTTAAATGGAATGGGCACTTATCTCTAAGTCTCAAATGGGAATTCGAGCGAATAATTTTAGACACGATACGATATAAAAATAATATGAAATAATAAAAATACTAGTATCACATTTTTTGTAACTCTTTATATTCACTTTAACTCATGAACTCCACTAACATAATATATTATTATTTAAATAAAAAATGACACAGTAGAGTATATACGTGTCAAACAGTGAATGTAGAGAGTTACAAAGACAATAATAGGTGTGATACAAGTATTTCTCTAAGAAATAAATAGGTAAGAACTGCACATTTAATATTCAATCATCAACGGATTAGCACAAATAACACAAAAAAAAATGGGCTTAGTTCATGCCAATCCACTTATCACGCCTAATCTTTAATAATACACAAAAAAAAAAAAAACATAAAATTCAATTTTATGCCTCGTTCACTTCGCGGATTCAAGTTTTCAATTCGAGCTGAGATGTGACATTTTTTTAGAGCTTTTCACTGTAGCAGAAAAAGTTAGTTGTGACATTTTCGGAGAGCTTTTTACTGTAGAAACCTAAAACTGAAAACTCGAATCGGTGAAATGAACGAGGCCTTAATGTTCTGGTTGTCATATGCTTGCTTCATATAGTTAAAATTAATAACTAGTAATAATATTTGTTTTAAATTTCAAAGCAAAATTTAAAATTTCTACCATTGCTGTTAATTGTGTGACAAAAAAGTCATAAACGAGGTTTTTCTTTTTGTCCTCCCTCGCGACATCTACACAACAACTGTAACAACAATTGTCACCATTCTTTCACTGTTGAATTTAAATAAACCAAACTTATCCCTGGAGCATCTATACAACGTTTATTATAAACCCCAATGGGATTATATACTTAATATTCTTGTCGTTTTTGTTTTAAATTGTTGTTCTTAATTTCGTTAATGTTAATTTATCATTGAAATTAAAATAAAATGAAAATATCTTACAGGATCTATTCTCTTGTTTTTTTTCTTCTGTGCTGCTAATAACACCAAACTGAAGAACCTTTTTGAACAAATAATAAGGAAAATTTATACTATATAAACGGATTGGACAATGAAAGGTACTTTATGTAGTGCTTATCTGCTCTGTTGTAAATAGGTTATCTGTATCTAACTGGACTTCCAACTCCGCAAAACCTGGGAAAGTACACATAGAGTATAATTTATTTTATCGATTTGAATTTTTAATTTTAAATTTTTACAGTTAAAATTTTTTAAAAAATATTACATCTAATTAATTTTTACTCTAATTAAAATTTCTTAAAAAATATCATATTTTAACTTAAATTAAAAATTTAAATTTATAAAATAAACCAGACTATAATATGTATTACCGGATTAGGACAAAATGCCCCGCTTTATTACAAAGAAAACAAACACTAGTGGTTCTTATCATGTGGGGGCATATTTATTAATAAGCCACGTAAAGTCCTCTAAAAATCAAAAGTGGCCTACGTGTCCGTTATTTGAGGTCTCATATATGTTTTTTTCAACCGTAAAGAAGCAAAAGAGGAAAATAAAAATACATATATAGACCTTTTCTGTTGTGCAATGCTTAGTATGAGGTTCGTGTCATAATTTAAATTATGATTTGTAATTTGTTATAGTGTTTTTTCTTATAAGATGATTTGATTTTTTTTCCCTCAAAAGATAAATAAAGTTTTTTTTTCCAAGTTCATAATGAGAATTGGGTAGGATCTCTCATTCAATACTGGTACATGATTTGTCACAAGATAACCTCATGATATTCGTGCCACGAACATGATCTTTGTATGCTTCAAGTTAAAGAGTCTCCACGAACACAATCATGGCTACGTTTTTTTATTGTTCATGCTACGTGTGGTTATTAAATAGCAATACTTGAACAACTACAAAAATTCAAAACTTAAAAACTCAATAGAAGAATAGTAGAGAGAGAGAGAGAGTGAGAAATCTGACAGAAACTTGCTATGTCTTTCTTTTATGCCTTTGACTCTTTAGTTATTTATAGTCACACTTAGTACACACAAAATATGAAAAGTATTTCTTTTAATATTTATAGGAGAGTAAGTTATTTAATTACTCAATCTATTAAGCTATTGGAAATATTGTATAATATTTTTTCTTTCATTATTTGTAGGAGAGTAAATTATCTAATTACTCAATCTATTAAGATATTAGAAATATTGCATAATATTTTTTCTTTCATTATTTATAGGAGAGTAAATTATCTAATTACTTAATCTATTAAGATATTATAAATATTGCATAATATTTTCAAAATGATTTTTTCCTGTCTCATGAATGTTATTCTAAATAAAATCTGAGTGTTGACTTTTGAGTTATGCATGTTATGGATGTTTCAAAATCCAACATAATTAAATAAGTAAAAAATTAAAAAATTACTATTTAAGTTTTAGCTAAATATCATTATCTTTTTCTTCTCCTAAAACAGATCACTTAGAGGACTTTTTAGCCATGCCTTCTTGATGATCATTGTATGTACTTTAATATAGGGGTGTTCCGTGGCCGAACCGACCATGTTGGTTTCTAAAACCGTGCACCAAAACCGAACCGCATAAAGGAGTGGTCGGTTCGGTTTACCGAACTTCGGTTTTCGGTCGGTTTTCAGATTTGGTAATCATGAAGGTAGCCATCAGTCAACCATCAGGTTACCAACATCTTTAGTTGCATTTTTTACCAGAAAATGTGGAAAAATATAAAACTTTCCTTCTATGCAAACCCGTAATCACAATAAATGAATACAAAACACAACATCCAAATTGATAATACCACAAACACAAAATATCTAAATTCAATGTCCAAAATCCAAAGTACAAACTGAAAGCCACAATTACGGGTTGTTATGTTATTATGATTTTTGTTTTGTAGGGTTTTTGGTGATGGATGATTTGATTCATATGCTACAGGATGAAGATACCCAATGGGTAACTATGGATCTACAACACACTGAACCTACTTGGCATTTACAACAGAAAGTGCCCCAAAAGAGCCAACTCCATACATATGCTCTGTCCCAATCAAGGTGTGTAAATGCAACCATTTATTATGAGTAGATTAGCAGCAAATTGGAAAAAAAACGACATCAAATGAAGAATGAAAGTAAAAAAAAAAAAAAAAAAAAAAAAAAAAAAAAAAAAAAAAAAAAAAAAAAAAAAAAAAAAAACAAAAAAAAAAAAAAAAAAAAGACTCAGTCGGTTCGGTTTTTAATCGAACCTCTCAACCCAAAACTAAAACCGAACGGCTAAGGAAGCAGTTCGGTCGGTTAACCAAACCGACTATATTCAGTTCCATGTGGCGCATTTTTTTTTCAGTTTTTGAGCAGTCGATTCTTCGATTGGTGGCGGTCGATTTCGGTTTTACGGTTCTTTTTGTACAGTACTACTTTAATATCCTATGAGATGTACGAACATATCATGGTAAGTACTTTTAAAACCTTTTTCGTTATGTTGTCATTACATTACATACATTTTTTTTTTTTTTGCTAATCACATTACGTGCTTTTAAAAATATTTCATGAGATTTAACTTGCAAGAACAATAATTTCATGGATAAGCATGTGCCTAGGGAATTTGTTCTTGTTTTAATATCCAGTGCATATGTTTGCCTTAAACGTGTAAAAGGATACCTATTAATAAGATCAATCGGAGAAAGGATACATGAAATTAATAGTTTTATATTGATCAATATTTCCTACTTGCAAACATGTTATTGAACTTAATTCATTGGGAACGACAAATCCTAGCAACATATATAATTTAATGAATATCATTAGTTTTATATTTGATCAATTGCAACCAAAAGAAAAACGCCAGGAGATATAAACACCAAATAGACCGATAGGTCGGCAAAAAATAGATAGTCAGCGGCAGGCAGGTCCGGCACAGCAACAGTGTAAGAGTATTGCCAATAATATTGATAATGTTTTGATACTTTGAGCTAAAAAAAATTTATATTTTTTTTTTTTGCTATGACAAAAATATTATATACTAATGATAGATATATATACCATTATTAATATTGGTTATTTTTCAACGCTACAGTTTTCTCTCTCAATTTTTTTGGCAGTTTTAATTATCTTCGTTGAAGAAGTTAGTTAATAGCTTGTTAGTTAATTAGAAATATATTGAGTCGGCATTCTCTATCTGTTAGAAATCTGTAATTCGTCCCAATGGAAGATAATTACTTCTTGATTTCCTTCAAATCTTAATTAAATAAAGCTAGTAAAAATACCTCATCATCTCATCAATTATATTCACTTGATCAGTCAAACCATTTACATTAATCGCTCACTAAACTGAGAATTTCTCTCTTCTAAAACTTTGATTATACCGTAACTAAATTTTTTCATTCACAATATCATGACCAAGTGTCTGGAGATGAGAGGCCACATGGAAATCTGACCATGTCAGCCGGCCTAACTTTTGATTTTGGTGGAAAAAAAAATAAAAGGGTAAAACAACATTATTTTACCCTCAAAAAAAGAAAAAAAAAAAAAAAACAACAACAACAATATTATAAGATATGGTGTTCGGACGGCAGCTTTTTTCTCTTGACTGCATTAATTAAGAGAGATTTGTTATCGGCTTTTGCTATATATATATGTATATATATGTGACCTTATAAGTCCATATAATATGCTACGACAGAAACACATCTAGCTCACTAATTCTAACATATATTCATTTTAACGGCTTCATAATCTCACAGGCCGAGAGAAAAAGACGATCATCTGATCAAGAAAGATATGGCAAACCAAATTCTGCTATTTGCTTTGCTGGCTGCAGCCACATTTGCTATAGCCATTGCGTTTGAGCCTAGTCCACTTCAGGACTTCTGTGTCGCAGACCCTGCTAGCCCAGGTTGACCCCCAACAACTAGTCTTTTGGCGTAACATTTTGTTTTTGTTTTTTTGCTTTTTTTTTCATCATTATATTTGCTTTATAATCCTAGATCCAATATTAAATTGACATAACTTATTTTTTCCCGCATTACATCATATATTAAATTTTAGATCAATACTAAAGGACATGATCACTACTAAATATTTTGGTATATATCATTATTCCCTCTCGCCATTTACTTAAAAAAAAAAAAAAAAAAGAAGAAGAAAAGATACATTATGACGTTTACTACACTTAAATATGGAAGAAAAAGGTTTGAAATGTCATGTAACATTCAACACCACACTTGATCATGTCGACGTATTACATACGTAGTACTCCAAATGATCTTCATATTACTTTTGACTTAAATTTTTCGGACTATATGTTTGTAGACCAATTATTTATCTTCATATTGCATGAGTATATGCTGTTGAATTGCAATATATTTGAACCTTTGCATTTATTGAGATGTTTATTTTTAAAACATCAAGACATTCTTAAATTTCTCATGTATTTTGTCAGCAAGGGTAAACGGACTAGTTTGCTTGGACCCCAAGCTTGCTACTGCCGAGCACTTCTCCTTCAAAGGCCTTCACCTACCCGGCAACACATCGAACCCCGTTGGCTCGAAGGTCACCCCAGTGAATGTCGTCCAGATCCCGGGCCTCAACACCCTCGGCGTCTCCCTTGCTCGGATCGACTATGCACCATACGGCGTCGTCCCTCCCCACACGCACCCTCGCGCCACCGAGATTTTGACCGTCCTAGAAGGCAGCCTCTACGTGGGGTTCGTGACCTCAAACCCTAACAACACGCTCATCTCCACGGTTCTCAACAAGGGCGATGTCTTTGTTTTTCCTGTTGGGCTTGTCCACTTCCAGAAAAGCGTCGGTTATGGGAATGCCGTTTCGATCTCCGCCTTGAGCAGCCAGAACCCGGGTGTCAATACAATTGCCAATGTCGTTTTTGGCTCCAAACCGAGCATTGAAAGTGATGTTTTGGCCAAGGCTTTTCAGGTTGACAAGTCTATAATTAGCCGTCTCCAATCACAGTTTTAAAAAGAAAAGTTGGTAATTCTGGTGCAAATCAGTTATTCCGTTATCGTTAATTAATTTGGTACGAAGTTGTTTTGTTATTATTTCAATCTTGTGTACTTGATCATGTCTTAATTTGGTCACAATGATCATTTGTAGAGGATGAGAGTGTTAATTTGATTTGATGTTTTGCCATGTCGTTTGCTTATTGTCTTTTTTTTTATTTATTAAACATTCGTATCGGTATTACGTTTGTGTGTAGTACTGCAACATCAAAAGATTGTAAAAGTTCGATGGATTCTAGTACTAATGAATCATGTTATGTTTGCGGCAAATGCCATGTGGATTTAGGGTCGATTTGGCTGAGATTTTGGGTCCATTTGACCGTGCCATTATATACATGCTCCATGTGTAGCCTACTCCAATTGGCATCTCTAGTCTAACCAAAATAACAAGATATTGATTAGATAGTTATGTTCTGCAAGTTGAGCCACAAAAGCCCATTTTTTGGTTAATTATTGGGTACGTTTGGAATTCGTTTTAAAATAATTTTATTTTTTACATTGAAATAAAAATGAAAACGTTTTTAATCTTAGACGGAATTATTTTTGAAAATGCGTTTGATAGTTTTATTAAGAGATTGTTTTCATCATTTCGTCAATTAACTGTTAAATATTTGACTGAAACTGAAATAAATTAAAACCTCAAAAATCAGCTGTGACTTTTTAAAAGCGTATAACGGTTAGGCGTTCAAAGAAAGATATGGTCCAATTCAGCAGTACCAGGATGCAGCATAAGGAAGACAAATGTTTTGATCTTGTCAAACATGTTCAGGCTCAATAGTGTTTTTATAAAGGGAATCAAAATCTGATTGGAGTGGTCAAAGATATGGTCCAATTCAGCATCTTTATTTTTTTTTTTTATTGCTTGTATATGATGATTTTAATTTTTTAAAATTTTTTAGCTGGGAAGCAATTTGGCATCCTTACTTGCATTAATAATGGTTCTTAATCCCAGTTTGCTCCTGCATAAAATGACAACCACTTTTAGACGATAGATAATGTATTTTAATTAAGCAATGCTTGTGAAAGTTCTCTTGTATAATTCCATGAAAGACAAAAACCCGCTTATATGGAAGGAAGTCCAATTGGTCCTACGTGTTTTCAGCACTTATCTGAATCTGCGTTATTGTTGGGCTGCATCTTATAATTTATATTCCCAGATTCTTCTTTCTGGAAAAATAGTTTGCTTTAATAATATAATTTTAATATTTGCTCCACCGTAAAAATTTCTTAATAGAGTGATATAGACCCTTTTTTAAATACAAAGGCTATATTAAAACAAAGTATAAAGTTCAGGGAATATTTATCAAATGATTTTTTTTTTTGTTTTTGGCGCTGTAGATAGCCTTAAAAAAAATTCTAAAAAAAAAAAAAATCAGTTTAAGATGTATTATGAGATTAGAAAATTACATGTTCTTTGTGACATCGATTCAATAGCTTTCGAATGATGCAATTTTGGTGCTGGTATAATTTTGTCGAAATATAGAACCAATATTTCTATTCCCAGAGATATTGACGCCACCTCTTCATGAATTATTACATCATTATCTCCTCACTTTGCGGATAATTATTCTAAATTTTGCTTTGGTAGCAATCATTTTCAGCAGCTAATCAGTCTCTTAAATGGAATGGGCACTTATCTCTAAGTCTCAAATGAGAATTCCAGCGAATAATTTTAGACACAACACGATGATACGATAAAAAAAATATGAAATAATAAAAATATTAGCATCACATTTTTTGTAACTTTTTATATTTACTTTGACATGTGAACTCCACTAAAATAACATATTATTATTTAAATAAAAAATGAGACGGTAGAGTATACACGTGTCAAACAGTGAATGTAAAGAGTTACAAAAATAATAATAGATGCGATATTAGTATTTCTCTACGAAATAAATAGGTAAGAACTGCACATTTAATATTTAGTCATCAACAAGTTTGCACAAATAACACAAAAATAAATAAGCTTATTTCATGCCAACCCACTTATCACACTTAATTTTTAATCATATGAGTTAGCACGACGTGTAATAACCCGCTCGTTTATAGTTTATATATACAAAAAAAAACATAAAATTTAATCTTAATATTCTGGTTGTCATATGCTTGCTTCATTTAGTTAAAATTAATAACTAGTAATAATATTTGGTTTAAATTTTAAAGCAAAATTTAAAATTTATACCATTGCTGTTAATTGTGTGACAAAAAAGTCATAAACGAGGTTTTTCTTTTTGTCCTCCCTCGTGACATCTACACAACAATTGTCACCATTCTTTCACTGTTGAATTTAAATAAACCAAACTTATCCCTGGAGCATCTATACATCGTTTATTATAAACCCCAATGGGATTATATAATTAATATTCTTGTCGTTTTTGTTTTAAATTGTTGTTCTTAATATCGTTACTGTTAATTTATCATTGAAATTAAAATAAAATGAAAATATCTTAGAGGATCTATTCTCTTGTTTTTTTTCTTCAGTGCTGCTAATAACACCAAACTGAATAACCTTTTTGAACAAATAATAAGGAAAATTTATACTATATAAACGGATTAGACAATGAAAGGTACTTTATGTAGTGCTTATACGCTCTGTTGTAAATAGGTTATCTGTATCTAACTGGACTTCCAACTCCGCAAAACTTTGAAAAGTACTAGGTATAATTTATTTCACTGATTTAAATTTTTAATTTTAAGTTTTTATAGTTAAATTTTTTTTTAAAAATATCACATTTAATTTTTTTCTGTTACAATTAAAAACTTTAAAAAAATATTAAATCTTAACTTAAATTAAAAATTTAAATCTACAAAACGAACGAACGATGTTATAATATGTATTACAGGATTAAGACAAAATGCCCCGCTTTATTACAAAGAAAACAAACACAAGTTGTTCTTATCATGTGGGGGCATATTTATTAACAAGCCACGTAAAGTCCTCTCAAAATCAAAAGTGGCCTACGTGGCCGTTATTTGAGGTCTCATATATGTTTTTTTTCAACCGTAAAGGAGCAAAAGAGGAAAATAAAAATACATATATAGACATTTTTTTATTGTGCAATATAAGGGTGTTTAGTATGAGATTTATGTCATAATTTATGATTTATTATAATATTTTTTTTTATAAAAATCATATATAAATTAAAAATGATTATGAATCCACGTCTAGTGGCAAATTTTGTACACATGGTACAGCACAATGGTTACACAATATGTGTGTTTCGGCAAAGTTGCAATTGCGGACTTGGGACAAAAAAAAAAAAGAAAAAAAAAGGTAAGTTAAAATGGGAGATGATAATTGCCATTTTATCTCCTAAACCATTAGAAACAAGATACAACTACAACTGATCTATTTGACAATAACAACGGGTAACTGAAATCGAACTAGTCAATTGTAGTAACACTGTGTGACGTTTTTTTCTTTTTTTTATAGATATTAAACGATAGTCGAAAGAGATCTTATTAACTGTTGTAATTTTTTATTGTAAAATCTCATCTTGAGTTTTGAGAAAAACTGTATCAGATTAATTTATCAATTGTCCAATTCTTATAAATTGCAATGAGGGATGATATAAACAATAATATATTACGGCCTCGTTAATTTCACCGATTCGAGTTTTTAATTTTAAATTTTTACAGTAAAAAATTCTAAAAAAATGTCACATTTAATTTTTTCTATTACAGTAAAAAGCTCTCTGAAAATGTCATATCTAAACTTAAATTAAAAATTTAAATTTGCAAAATAAACGAGACTTACGTTAAAATACACGATGTTAAACAATAATAAAAAAGTTACAATTCGAGTATGTTAATATTTTTTTTTATTTTAATAATTGGAATGTGTCTCTTTATTTAGATCAGGTGGTCAGAGTTTTCAAAGGAATGGGCGTGCCAGAGACTTTGAAAACCATTATACGGATGGGACATAACTAAAGAAGATTGTGACATTGGTATTATGAATCATGAATAATTGCTGACAAGTGACAATCCTTAATGGCTTGTGCACTTTGCTGTGTCTTTCTAGTTGCCCCCTGCGCAAAGCAGGGTTCGTACACACAAGGCAAGGGATTTTACCAGAACATGCCTAAGGAAATACTCAAGACTAAGGCTCCGTTCATTTCGCTGATTCGAGTTTAGAATTTGAGTTTTTTTACAGTAAAAAGCTCTCATAAATAATCATATCTAACTTTTTTGTTACAGTAAAAAGCTTTCACATAAAGTCACATCTCAACTCGAATTAAAAACTCGAATCAACGAACTAAACGGTCCCTAAAAAAATATAAAGTTAATTTCAAACTCATTTTAAAATAATTTTATTTTTTATATGAAAATAAAAATAATAATATTTTTAATTTTAGATAAAAATTATTTTTAAAAATACATTTAGTAGTTTTATTAAGAGAATATTTTTAATATAAAAAAATATTTAATGTCTCTATTTTTTTCTCTCTCAAGAGAGGAAAAAACGGAGACAAAAAATAAAAAAATAATTAAAAGTTATTTTTCATTTCTCTTTTATTTTACACTAAATTAAAAAATTATTTTCATTTATATTTTTTATCTCTATTACGTCAAATACCGTTTCAAAAATATTTTTATTTTTTTTCTCAAAAAACATAAAAAATAAAAATGTGATCAATTCTAAACACGATCATAATATTACGTGTATCATTTGGTGCGTTCCACGTTTACTGACGCGCATTTTTGCGGTGGTTTTAAAGGCACACAAAACTCATGGCTGATTAAACAGGATTAAACATAGTTTACAGTGTTGGCAGTTCAAAAAGGAAAAGGTAATTATTCGGCGTATGCTCAATTACCCTCTAGAGTTTGGTGAAACTTTTATGAACTTCATGATGGTAGGGGGAAGAATCTTTATCATCAAGGCTCTCCGTCGTAGGTTTCATCATTGTTTATTGATTCTTTTTTTTTTTTGGGTAAAAATCATTGTTTCTTGGTTATATAGAGTTCCCATTGTAAGAAATCGATAGTAAGAAATTATTTTTTTTAATACTTTGAGACCTTTTATGAGATATAAATGTCATTTTTGTCATTCTCATTTAAACGGTCTCATAATATAAAAAAAAAGATTTATCAAAACATCATATATCAATTTACATTTATTAAAAATATAATTATTAAAAATGATTATGCTAAAACACAAGGTATTAATATGAAATTTTCATTAAAAAAATAGATTCTAACAGGAGGGGCACCGGAGAGATCGAGACTCGCATTGGTCTCGACATATGAAGGTCGGCTGCAAGACCCAATGTTTGTTGGACTTATCGATCATGAGGTAAGGGTCCCAAACGGAGGCGAAACGAGCGATGCAGGGAGTTTGAAAAGGTAAACATATCAAATAACAAGAATTAAATGCTGCAAATGTCATATTTAGTGAAAAATTTACCACAAAATATAGTATATAAAAAATTTGACACAATAAATAACATTATATTAAGAGTATTTTTTACTTTTAAATATTAAATTATAATTAATACGTAAAGACGTTATGATAATAAAAAGAAAGCTGTAAAAGCGAGTTGTTAAATTAAAAGGCATCTAAATACATTAAAGACGCTCTGATAGTACGAAGAAAGCTCTAAAAGCGAGTTGTTAAATTAAAAGACATCTAAATACTCAAACCAACAAATACACTCGCAGACTTTCTTTATTTTGCTGCAATAATTTTTAAGAAAAAACGAAATATAAGGTCTTGCCATTAGGACCATCTACCATAAGATTATGTTTGGTCAGAAGAAAAGAATAATAACAATAAAAAAAAAAAAAAAAACAAAAAAAAAAAAAAAAAAAAAAAAAAAAAAAAACACATATAACTTAGGTTAGAAAATAAAGTGGCCAAGTGGGAAAATAAATGGTATGTTTGGTAATATTTTTAAAATGATTTTATTTTTAGTATAAAAGTGAAAATAAGATTGTTTTAAAAATTATTATAGGACCGATTATGAAATTGCGTTTAGTTAAGAGATTGTTTTGAGTATAGTAAAAAAGTAAAATCGTGTTTGGTTACATTTATGAAATTTTATCTCTAGTGCATGTAATTAACAATGTTAAATTAATATATTAAGTAATTAATAATTGATAATCACTTAACAAATAAAATTAAAATATTAATAATACAATAATAATTGATATATTATAATTAATGAGTACATTGATAATTAAATTATATATAATGAATTAGTATACTAAATAATTAAAAAATAGTAATTAATAATAAGTAATTACTATGTTAGTAACGTACTCATATTTATTAGTTTATAAGTAATTAATAAGAGTATTAAGAAAAAATAATTAGTATATAAATAATATATTAATATTGTATTTACTATTTAAATAATTAACTTTTAGTTATATAATTAAATAATTAGTTAATTAGTTACTAACATTTATTTAATAATCTATTATATCTATTATTTGATATATTGCATGATTAATTTTTTATAATTATTCTTTAAATAATGATGAATTGTTAATTATCAATTATTAATTACTATTGACTAGTATATTAGAATTTATTATATAATTTAATATTGATTATTAGTTGTGTAATTACAATTTGTTTTATTTATCAACTATTTACTAATTAATAGATTATAATTAATATATATGATTGATATATTAATTATTAATTATTTATTTAATAACATATTATTAATTATTCTATTATTAATATATTATATAATTAATTTTGACTGTTAATCTTTAACTAAATAATTTATTAATATTTATTATTTATCATTTTTATTAATAAAATTAAAATTTTATTAATGATAATTTAATATTAATTAATAATTAAATAATTACTATCTACTTATTAATTAGTAATTAATAATTAAATAATTTAATGTAACATGGTTGGTAAGTACTAGAAAATAAAAACAGAAAAAGAAAAACATCTTCTAATTGTTTTTTATTTTCATTTTCGTTTTTAAAATATTTGTTAAATAAACGCAATTTACAGACTGTTTTTATTTTCGTGTCTCAAAAGACGCAAGCAAATGTTTTCAAAAATAACAAAAAAAAAAAAAAACAGTTCCAAACACACCCAAAAAATAAAAAATAATTATCACAAACACAACCCAACAACCCATGAATTGCCACTGCCAAGTGCAGCCAAACTAGAAAAGAAAACCCAAGCTTATGGAATATGAGGATTTTTTCAGTCTCAATTACAAAGTTGAATAAGGAAATTTGGCAAAGTCCTTCCTTATAAAACCTGAAGAGAAAAGCGGGGTTAAATTTGAATTACAACCTGAAACAACACCATATAAAACAATTATACTAAAAAGAAGAAATATATATTTAATTTTGTATTCGTACAACATTTACAATTTATGGGTTTACAACACCTCAATCTGCATCTGCCCAACGAAAAGGTTGAACTTTGGAGTTTTCAGTAACCGCTTTCTTAATACAGTTATGAGACTTGAACAACGAAAGAACCAACAATTCAGTATCAAAGTGAGAAAAAAAGAAAAAGAAAAAGAAAAGGTTTCCCTTTACAAAATTAACCCACCGAAATTCTGTTAACTTGAGATTGCCAAAGACGATCTTCGTAGACTTCTAATTAGTTTAAACACAAAACACCAAGCTATTGTTAATAGGAAGGCTAAAATCCGACCTCCAAACAATCCCACAAGAACAATTAGAAAGAGAGTTAAACAAACCCAATTCCCTTTACTTTCTTCTTCCACTTGTTCTTCACCAACCACCGACAATTCATTCCCATCATCAATTTTCTCGAATCTCTCTTCTTCTTCACTTTGTTGGTCTTCTTCTTTCTCTTCTTCAAATTTCTCGACTTTATTATCTTCATCTTGACTATACTTCGGCTTTTTGTCTCTCTTTGAGCTACGCAACTTCTTGGGCACGAAGTTTTTGATAATCTTGGCTCTTATTTTGGCTCTTTTGCTACAACTCTTACTCTTTTCCACCACCAAAACGTCACCTTTTCCATCTTCCATGACCTCTTTTGTATCAACAAATCCCCACTTTTTGTCCCGGCTAAGAAGCTCAAGGTCAGGCCCTGCGCTAAAAATCTCCTCACGGTTTTCATCATCGTTATTATTATTATTAGCCTCGCCAACCTCAATTTCGTCAATCAAAGATTTCGACTCTTTCACATGAACAAATTCATCTTCTTCTTTCTTAAACCAAAAAAGTTTGAGAAAGCGGCAAATCAATCTTTTACCAACGTATTCGAGAAACAGGAGAACGAAAGCAGACAATGTGATCCCAACGGTGAGCTTCTTGGTGCTGAGACCCAAAACGACAACCGCGAAAATCTTCAACACCGCCAAGAAAAGGACAACGCGGTTCTGATCTTCATGGGTCACGCTCTCAACCTCCGTCTCCTCTTCTTCCTCCTCCACCGACTCGCTCGGAGTCAAATTCTCGGCCTCTTCGGAAATGGGTTCGACACAAATCGGCGAATCGTCGAGACTCGAGTGCGAATTCGCCGTGATTGGATCGGAAGTGACAAAATCGTCGATGTCGTTTTGGGGCTGGTTGGTGTCGTTTTGGTTGGTCTTCTTCTTTTTCTTCTTCTTTTTGATGGAAGGTTTCTTTAAGCGGTCGCGATTCTTGACGAAGAGGTCGATGAGGGAAGTGGGGAAGCCGGTCTCGACGACAAGAGAGCCGCCGCGTTTTGGGGATTGGAGATCGGCGACGATTCTTGAAATTCGGGTCACTTTGGTCTTCTTCCATGGAAGAGGCATGGCTGAGATTTTGCGTTGGAATTGAATTGCCGAAGAAGAGGAAGAAGAAGAGAAAAAACTGGGAATTGGGTTTGAAGAGACTGAATATTTTTTCGTGTTTTTCTTTTTCACATTATTGTCTTTATAGGATTGGTTCGGGCGTGTTTCTCATGCGGGGAATTTGGATTGGGAACCCAAGGAAAAAGAGAGAACGAGCAGTGGAAAGAGAAAAACAAAATAGGCGGAGAGAGAGAGAGAGAGAGAGAGAGAGAGAGTGGATTAAGATGGGAAAGTGACGGGAAATTGATGGCGATGCGCGTGAGCTGGGAGTAGCTGAATTAAAGGATGGGCTTAAGGCGTTTACAAAGGAAGACAATTGATTCATTTGCCCTTTTGCTTTCTCTTTTACGTCCTCAATACGGTAGATTTGTTTTTAATCGTTAGATATAACTAAAATTATATTAAACCCAAAAAAATAAACAAAACAATAATTTCTCATCAAGATTTATGATTAAAAATAGTAAATTATTGATGGTTTGTTTTTCCTTTTATTTATTTATTTGAGAAAAATAAGGTTTTTCAATGTTAGATCTAATTAAGGTTTTTTCAATATATGTAATATATATTTATGAAACTAAGGAAAATGAAAAAGCTTATTAGTATTTCATACACTATACCTTACAAAAGACTTTTCAACACTGTTTTTAACCTTAAAATGAATGCATAATTTTTTTAAAGGCAATTCTACAATAAATGTGGAAAAATAAAATAAAATAAGACACAATCGGTAGGACACAAGTTAATATGTTGGATGACGTAAAAATTATATCAAGTTTAAAGAGGTAAATTGTTTGAAATTTGATGAAAATCTACGGTTCAAAACCATGCATATCTATGTGTAGAAATTGCTCCTTTGCGTTGATTAGTTCCAAACACTGTTGTAGGTCGTTCTGTCAATTTTTATTTTGTCTTTTTATTTTGATGTGATTTTTATTAAATTTATAGTTTAAAAAACACGTACTTATATTTTATTTATTTTTCAAAAAATTGCAAAATGTCATAGCTGGTCAATATTACTACTATGGACAGTCTGAGTTGTAACAGATTCATTGTTTAAGGTCTCGTTCACTTCACCGATTTGAGTTTAGAATTCGAGTTTTGCTATAGTAAAAAGCTCTCAGAAACAGTCACATCTAACTTTTTTGCTACAGTAAAAAGTTCTCACATAAAATCACATCTTAACTCGAATTAAAAACTCAAATCAGAGAACTAGTATATATAGAAGAGGATTCAATCAGTATGACATTAGATCATATTCATTTTTAGTAATTCATTTTTACGGAAGATTCATTGTTGAGCACTGGATTATAGAGAATTTTTCTCAATGCTATGCTACATTTAGTGTATTGCTACGTTAGGAATTTGGGATAAGAAAGTGATGTTTGAAAGGAATTATATTTTCTTTTCGTTTACCAAAGGAAAAAAATCCTTTAACCCACACGTGTCAATGCTTTAATATATGAGCCATGACATTTTTAAATTCATTAAAAGTCCGTTTAGTTTGCTGATTCGAGTTTTTAATTTGAGTTAAGATATAATTTTATGTGAAAATTTTTTATTATAATAAAAAAGTTAGATGTAATAATTTTTAAAATTTTTTTACTATAATAAAATTTAAATTTTAAACTCGAATCGATAAAATAAACGGATATTAAATATAACGTTAACTTAACATAGACATTTGTATCAGAAATAAATGGTGTTATCCGGCGTATTAAACTGTTCTCTTTATGGTATTTTTATGGTACTTTTGATTAACTAATTTGTACTAGGATTTAATTTACGAAGAAGAGAAGATAAAAAAGCCATATCTTTTTCCTCTTTTTACTTTTGTAAAAAAAGCAAAAAGAGCTATGAGTGGTATGTTCTTTCCTGGATGGAGGAGAATGTGTCAATCGACCGTGTCAGTTCGTGTTTTCGCCAACAATTACTTAGCTATATATGGAGTTTCGTGTTTTCGCCAACAATTACTGCTTAATATCATTTTTAATCAATACTATATTATTTTAAAAAGTTATTAACTAAAAATAAAAGGTATAAATATAGAGGGTAAATTATCTAATTTTCTCTCGAGGGTGGAAAGGTAGCCAACAAAAACGGTATCACTTTTATAATGTGTTTGGTAGGATGGAAAAAAGAGAGAGAAAAAAAATATATGAAGAATTTTATAGAGAAAAATGAAATTTTAGGTTGTTTGGTAGAGAAAAAAAGAAAAAAAAAGAAAAATAAAAATTTACGAGAGCTATTAATTTTGAATCTTTCTAACTTTGTAAAAAAAAAAAAGAAAAAAAAAGTTTAATAAAAAAATAATATATAAAATAATAATTTTAACTTTTACTATTCATCATATTTTTATTTATATTAAAATATTATTATAAAATCTCTTAAATTTAACATTTTTTTCACTTTTTTTTTTCTTTTACCAAACAAACGTAAAAAAAAAAAAAAATATTTTACTTTTCATTCCTTTCTCTTTTCTATCCAAGATATGTCAGTGAGGTATGTCAAGCCCATGAAGCCTATTCACGAATGAAGCCCAGAAGCATGCAATAAGTTGTGTAACGTCGTTTTTGGGTAAGGGAAGGTTTATGTGACGCTGCGTTTTGAAAGAGTGACGAGTCGCTTTCTATTTTCTTTTAAATTTTTGAAAGGCCATAAAGCAATGTGCTCCCACACGAACTTCGAATGTTCACATTCCCAGTCCCATATGTGATGTTTGTTTTACATATTCGAATTATAGATTTAAACCAAGTTTAAATTCTATGAGAAAAAATGTTATAACGAAAATATTTAACATGTGATTCAAATTTCGATAAATTCACCGACATAATTCTGTTGCAAAGGGTGGGATTAAGGATTTATTGATGTCAAAATGGGTTAAGCCCAATGAGCCGTTACAAGTGTGACTTGACATAGTTTGATGAATAAATGGGCTTGGTGCGGTGCAAACAAATTCTCTTTTGTTATATATGTACTTATCTTATTTTCTTATGAGGAATATAATATGGTATTTTTTCCTTGAATCGATTTATATTTGAATTTTTTGCTTGTTATGGTTTTTAATGTAGTACATTATAACAGTTAATTTTGTTTTTATTAAAAATTAAGGATTATTATTATTAGTGCTCCGATACTTTATAATCATTTTCAGTTTACTCTTTAAATTTTAAAAACTCTCATTTTGCACTCTAAACTTTAAATTGTTTCCACTTAACTCCTTCTAATATGATGATAAAAAAAAAAAAAGAAATAACCCAATCACTTATTCTAAGGTCTAAACTCAAGAATTTTAAGTTTTTTTTTTCTTTGGTTGAAAACATCAAATTAATAGTTTGAACCAAAATTTAAAAGGCTTTGCCAAACAGACTCTCTAGTATACGACAAATAAGAAAAGTATCACATTGCGCCAGCACTTGATCCTAATTATTTTTTAAGGGCTCAAAGGTGCACAGGAAATTAATTTTGTTCTAATCTTTACCGTTCATTCTTTATGACTTGGCTCTCAGCCCTTAGATTGAGTTTTGCTATGTGTTTAAAATTATTCTATCTTTTCCTTTATTTGATTCCTTTATGTCCTTTGGCTTTATGCATCATAATCTTCATCAATTTGTTTGTTTCACAGTTTCACTTGAGGGTGCTTTGCTTTACTTTGAAGATTCACGAACTTTTATGTCATCGATTCTCCTATTTCTTTTATACTTAATTCTTTGTCTAAATTATATAGTCATTTGTATTTCGCATGTTATAAGTTAAATATAAAAGAATATTTTGATAAATTCACCGACATAATTCCTACTTTTAACTCTTAAGTCTAAGTTTGATAAGCATTAAAAAGATAATTGTGTTATTTCCCATTACACCAATTAATAAATAAGAATATTAAAAAGGGAATCAATGTGATCCTTATTCTTACAATTTGTTTTTATTTTCAATATCATTACTTTTTTCATTACATTCTTTGATGGATAAACACGTCCTAAATTTTTGAAGCTTGCAGCGCCATTCCCTATCCAAATCGTCACAAGAAGAACTCGTTTCTTGATTCGACTCTATTGGCCAACATATAAGCAGAACATCTCCCATTAGATTCTCTTAGGGAAGTTAATGAAACAGATTAACAGATGTAATTAGTTGTTCAGGTTTGTTAGAATGCTTTATCACGTGTACGGCCAATAGGTTAATTAGAGTGTAAGTTAAATCTGTTACGAGGACTTGAGCTATTAATATACAGCTTCATCTGTAATCAGTCAATAATCGATGCAATTATGGCCTCGTTCACTTCGCAGATTCGAGTTTTCAATTCGAGCTGAGATGTGACATTTTTAAGAGGTTTTTACTGTAGTAGAAAAAGTTAGATGTGACATTTTTTGAGAGCTTTTTACTGTAGAAACCTAAAATTGAAAACTCGAATTGGTGACATGAACGATGCCATAATTCATCATGAATCAATCTTTCTAGCTTATGTAGAAATTTGACGGAATCGAATTGGTACGCAAGGGAATCACTCTTTCTTTGAACGCCTAACCGTTGTACACTTTTAAAAAGTCACAGTTAATTTTTGAGGTTTTAATTTATTTCAGTTTCAGTCATTTCGTCAATTAACTGTTAAATATTTGATAGAATTTATATAAATCAGGACCGAAATTAGAAACAATAAAAATTTATGGACTATCTATGTAAATTAAATATTGTTTTTTTTGTGATATTTTAATCCATAAATTTTATATGTTTCCGATTTCGATTCTTAATTTACACAGATTCGTGCTAATAGAAGAACCAAAACTGAAATAAATCATAATATAATGACCAACTGTATGACGTTTTAAAAGTCAATGATTAAAGTAGAATTGAGGGTAAACCTCACAGACCATTTGTGAAATTAATTCTTCTTTTAAATGTTCTCTTAACTGAAGAACTACATTATTAGCATGTGAAGATGCCATTTGTTTCGTGGTTTCTTATGGTTTGAACTCATGAATTCAACTCAAACTGATGTTTAGTTGCCCATTGGCTTAGATGGCTTTTGAACCCATATATGATGTTTAAATCTATTCAAAATGGGGTTTGGAGAATTTAGCTTCCTCTTAAAATCATGGCTCATTGGGTTCGAACTTATTTGTTATAATAAAACCATGGGTCTATTTGTAGTTTATTGACAATTCTCACACTAATCAAACCTCATCTTTATTCTCTTTTTAGACTTTACAAAGTTTGAATTAGATTAAGAACTTTTGGTTAAAACACAAAAGGATTAAAATCACACGATTCAAACTCGCGAAACGAATGGAACAATAAATCCCATATCTTAAATTCTGCACATTCACTCACTCTCTCTAAATTTTCTCTCTAAATCCCCTCCTCTCTCTCTCATTCTTATCTTCTATTATAATTGTAACTTTTACATCATATAGTGAAATCCCCAAGATACTATAATGGACGTTGCATTTAAATTGAAAGTGAATCACTATAAATTTGTGTGTCCATTACTTTTCCCGCACTAGATACCAGTCATTATGGCATTGGTCCTTGGTCATGGGGGCTATTCACGGAGGAGAGGTAAACAAGGTGCTTCAAAGTTCCGAATAAGACCGCGAGATACTGGCATAAATGGCATGTAACACAATGCTTTACCTGCAAAAAGAACCTCGTTTCTAGCTTTGCACAAAAGATCCAAAACAATTGAAACATAAATGAGAAAGTTCTTGTTGCCTCCACTGAGACTATTGCTCAAAAGGATCAGGCCAAAAAAATGCTTGTAAATCCTCATAATCGCCAAAATTTTGGCTGTTAGGCGGTTTGTTTTTGAACCAATGAGACTCGATGTTGATATGACACCATCCGATCCACTGCATCTCGGTTGGTTATCTTAGGCTTGTTCTTTTACATTTTTGAGTTACGGTGATTTGAGTGATAATCTTGAGTTGAGTTTGAGTTATAACTTGAGTTGAAGTTGTAACTTGAGTTTGTGTTTGGATGTTCACATTTGAGTTCTGATTTGAATTGAGAATCTTTTTGAGTTTGTGTTTGGGTGGGTCAAAACTTAAATTTGTATTTAGATAGTATTTTAATAAAAACTCAATGGTGATGAAAAATTTTAATAGGGTATATGGGCGGGATTTTATTCGTCTTTTCGTTGTGAATGCATAGAAAAAAAATCATCTCAATCAGAATTAAAACGAAAAAGTTATGACATTTTTAAGAATAAAAAAAATACTGTTAATTAACTTGAGTTTGAGTTTATGAACTCGAGTTGAAGGGGAAACTTGAACTCGAGTTTAGCCCCAAACTCAAGTTCAAACTCGAGTTCAAACTCAAATTTTATAAAAGAATATGAGTTTGAATAAAATTGTAACTCAAATTTAAACTTTTTTTTAGTTTCGTTGTAAAAAAATAACCCTTTAATATTGGTCGCTTAAATTGAGATTCTTTTTTGCTCCTAGTAAACTATTTCATAAGATAAAATGCCATATATTAGAAAGACCAAGAAGTATTTAGTGACATTTATTAAAGTAAAAAATATACGAATTAAAGTCGAACATCCCAAAAAAAAAAAATCGCATCAAATATCAATGTTTCAGGAGTCTTTGGGGTTGTTCTTTTGCAACAAAACTCTGAAAAAGTTTGAATTCGAGTTACAATTTTATTTAAGTTCATGTTCTTTTGTAAAAATTAAGTTTGAACTCGAATTTAAATTCGAGTTTGAACTCGAGTTTGGAGCTAAATTCGAGTTCAAGTTTTCCCTTTAACTTGAGTTCATAAACTCGAACTCAAGTTAATGAACAATATTTTTTCTATTTTTAAAAATGTCATAACTTTTTCGTTTTAATTCTGATTGAGATTATTTTTTTCTATGCATTCACAACGAAAAGACAAATAAAACCCCACCTATATACCACATTAAAATTTTTCATCGCCATTGAGTTTTTATTAAAATACTATTTAAATACAAATTTAAGTTTTGACTCACCCAAACACAAAATCAAAAAGATTCTCAATTCAAATCACAACTCAAATGTGCATATCCAAACACAAACTCAAATTATAATTTCAATTTAAATTATAACTCAAACTCAACTCAAAATCATCACTCAAATCATCCTAACTAAAAAATATAAAAGAACAACCCCCTCTTGTTAAAACTTACAACTCATAACAAAACAATATAAGCCCCACATAACCAGCCAATCAGAGATCGGTGTACCGACCAAAATTCCAAAAATACCCAACTTAATTCACCATATTTACACATCCAAGCCCGTCCAATAAAATTCTCCCTATCATTTCACACAAACCCTCATTTTCCTCCAATCCATCCCTTCTCTGATTCCCAAACCCAAACCCACCAAAGTCACCATCCTTTCCCCGCACTTTCCCGAGAAACAAACAAACAAACGAAAATGAGAGAAATTCTCCACATACAGGGAGGGCAATGCGGGAACCAGATCGGAGCCAAGTTCTGGGAGGTGATCTGCGACGAGCACGGCATAGACCACACTGGAAAGTACAGCGGCGACTCGGAGCTCCAGCTCGAGCGCATCAATGTCTACTACAACGAGGCCAGTGGCGGAAGGTACGTCCCACGCGCCGTCCTCATGGATCTGGAGCCCGGGACCATGGACTCCGTCAGATCTGGGCCGTTCGGACAGATCTTCAGGCCGGATAACTTCGTTTTCGGTCAGTCCGGCGCCGGAAACAATTGGGCGAAAGGCCATTACACCGAGGGCGCCGAGCTCATAGATTCCGTTCTCGATGTCGTTCGCAAGGAGGCCGAGAATTGCGATTGCTTGCAAGGTATAGCAAGAAACGTTTGATTTTTCTTGTTTTTGGTGTGTAATTTTTTAATTTTATTTTTATCTGATTTGGTATCTGATTGTGATGTTTTGAGTTGAATTATGGTGATGAATTTGGTTTGGGTTTGCTAATTTTTGTGATCGACATTGAATATGAACTTGAAGAAGATGAAATTACTTAGATTATCTTTCTATTTATCATGAAGTCCATAATCCATATCTCTTGCTTGGGTTTCTTGATTTGTTGTTTCAAGAGAATTATTGACGAATCATGGCTGACTTGACCTGTACAGTCCGAATTTTGTACATTTTGTCATGAATACGGTTAATGTTGTTATTTTGTACGCTTTCTTCCCGTTTGGGATTTCAATTGGGTAAGATTTTTTTTTGTTTCCTCGGAAACCAGCATTATACCTTCTTTCTGAAATATTTTGGGGGAACAACCAAAGAAACCTTATCCATAAACCAAGAAACCGAAAAAAAAAAAGAAAACTTATTCATAAACGAAGAAACCTTTGATTGTACTTGATTGGTGGGAAATGTCATGGTTTTTTGTTTTATTGCATTGAATTTTCCTGTCTCGACATCCTTTTTCCCTTCAGAAATTGTTTATGTATTCTTTTCACAGTATTTTAAGCTGAACTGTGTTATAGAATTCCATTCACATATTCTGCATCACCGTTTATATTTTGAACAGGATTCCAAGTGTGTCATTCATTGGGTGGTGGTACGGGTTCTGGCATGGGAACTCTTCTTATTTCAAAGATCAGGGAGGAGTATCCAGATCGGATGATGTTGACATTTTCCGTCTTCCCTTCTCCAAAGGTGTCCGACACTGTTGTTGAACCATATAACGCCACCCTCTCAGTGCACCAGCTTGTTGAAAATGCTGATGAATGTATGGTTTTGGACAATGAAGCTCTATATGACATTTGCTTCAGAACTCTCAAGCTTGCTACTCCTACTTGTAAGTCCCAAGTTCTTTTTGCTCTTGAAACTTCCTACAACATTCTTCAATGATGTTATTTTTCCTTTCTGGAAAATTTATCGAGCATGACATGACAAGGTAGTTCATGACAAGGTAGTTAACCATAAAGTTCTGTATTTCATGAAAATAATTAAATGGCGTCAAGATAAGAGCGGTTTGGTTGGTATGGGTTGGTGGTTAAACTTGTAATTGTTGGTTTAGAAGTCTTTTCTTTAACTGGTTGTTGCACTTTCATAATTAGTGGTACCAGGTCTCTCTCTGTAATTAGGAAGACAACTGAAGAATAAGATATGTATTTTGCTTGAATAGTTTGCAACTAATTTGTTACATAATTACTGAAAAGAATGTTAACCAACTGTTGCAACACCTTTTTGCTTTGTCAATTCAGTTGGTGATCTCAACCATCTCATCTCTGCTACCATGAGTGGTGTCACGTGTTGTCTAAGGTTCCCTGGACAGCTGAACTCTGACCTCCGGAAACTGGCTGTTAACCTCATTCCTTTCCCTCGCCTGCACTTCTTTATGGTTGGATTTGCCCCACTAACTTCGAGAGGATCCCAGCAGTACCGTGCTCTCACTGTGCCTGAACTGACCCAGCAGATGTGGGATGCCAAAAACATGATGTGCGCAGCTGATCCACGCCATGGTCGTTACCTCACCGCTTCCGCCATGTTCCGTGGTAAGATGAGCACAAAAGAAGTCGATGAACAGATGATCAACGTCCAGAACAAGAACTCCTCATACTTTGTCGAGTGGATACCCAACAATGTGAAGTCTAGCGTGTGTGACATTCCACCCAAGGGTCTGAAGTTGGCTTCGACTTTTATTGGAAACTCGACTTCAATTCAGGAGATGTTCAGGAGGGTCAGCGAGCAGTTCACGGCTATGTTCAGGCGCAAGGCTTTCTTGCACTGGTACACTGGCGAGGGAATGGATGAGATGGAGTTCACCGAGGCTGAGAGCAACATGAATGATCTGGTGGCGGAGTACCAGCAGTACCAGGACGCTACTGCTGATGAGGAGGAATACGAGGAGGAAGAGGAGGAGGAGATTGTTGGCTGATGTCTGTTTGTAGTTGGTTCAGTTTGTGTCTAAAGCTTGTATTGTTGTTGGCTTACTTTCGGTTTAAGCGAGTGATTGTCCGTTCTCCCGCAGTCAATTTAGCTTTGACATGTTGATGTGTATACCATATTACCATTTTGCTATTATGCGTCCTCGTATAGAAATGGGTTTTGTAACTATGCCATTTGTTTCGGATTGTCTTTTATGATATCCACAGTATTGGTTAATTTTATTTTATTTTTTTCCTGTCTGAATAAATCTGTATTTGTTCGATGGATTTATGTGACACGCTTTAACTTTGAGAATTTATCGAGAATAACCTACTTTAAACCCAAAGAGGATAGATTCCACGCCGGTTGCCTAATACATCGTGGCGCAAGTGAAATGAAATGTATATATTTTTTAAAAAAGTATTAGAGAAAAACATACTTTATTGTTTTTTTAATCGTTAGGTATTTTCATAGAAATATATATATTTATAATTGCTTACTGTTTAATTATTATGTTGGTACAATATGATAAGTACTCCAGCCATATACAAATTTTGTTCCTAAACTTATTATAATTTAGCTTTTGCTGAGTGGAGTCCTAATGTGATAGATCTTTTTGTTGATTTGGATGACGGATAATTATTTTTTGAACAAAAAATCTCTAAAGTCTGATATCACTTCGGAGAATTTTTCTTCAAAAAACAAATAAACTAAATAAAAAAATTTCTCTTCCATGGCCGGCTCTTCTTTCCCGTTTCATCGTGCAGACATAGTCATGTTATTTTTTTTTATTTTTATTTTTTACTTTTTTATTTTTATTTTTGCTAATCAACATACTTATGTTATTTGAACACTGGCTGGCATGTGGTTGTCAGCTCGTCATTACCACCTCATAACAGAACTACAAAAAAATATCTATTTTTTAAGCATTTTCATGAACAAATTTTTTTATTTAGAAAAATGTAATTTGATATCATATAATTCGTTTTCCTAGCAAATCTCTCCCCAGGCAACACTATTTGGGTATCTCAATTGAAATGTCAGTTAGCAAAAAAAAAAAAAAAAAAAAAAAAAAAACCCAAAAAAAAAAAAAAAAAAAAAAAAACCTCAATTGAAATGTCAAAATTACCCTTTGTCAAGCTTGAGCAGCACTTGGATTATATTACGAGTGCATTCAGATTTCAGAGGGGATAAAAAATAATGGTGATTTCGGCTTTGTGTTTGAAAGTGAGAAATATTTCTCATCATGAAAAGGTAATATAAACACCAATTCATTACTTTATAGCCTCTTCTTATAGGAAACATGGTACTAGCAAAACAAATTCAATTCACCAATGAACTCAAATGACATGCTTAAATTGGTGTGTATCAGGCTCCACAAACAGACACCACAAGGTACACCAAAAATTAAGGTCTCGTTTGTTTCGCGGATTCGAATTTTCAATTCGAGCTGAGTGTGACATTTTCTGAAGCTTTTAACTGTAACAGAAAAAGTTGAATGTGACACTTTCTGAGAACTTTTAACTGTAGAAACCTAAAATTGAAAACTTAAATTGGTAAAATAAATGAGATTTAAGTTCACGCATCTCTTTAAGAGATTCTTTAAAATGATAGAAATATTCGATTAGTTGATATCGAAAAATCCATAGCATCTAGGTCATACAAAAAACCATAAAGAAACAAACTAATAGACATAAAATACAACCAAAAACCAAGTAAGGACAAATAAATTGGGAGGGGACTTGAATTTTGAAACAACAGGAAAAGGTCGGACATTGAATGGAGGAAAAAGCACCGTCAACATGCCATCGAATCAACACATATGCACCGCATGCACAACCAACGCAATCTCGGCAACCATGGAGACAAATTTTTTGAAGTTTTTTTTAATTTGAAGTGATTTTTTTTTTGTAATTTTTTGGTATACTAAGGTATTTGTAAGTGAAAAAATCCCGAAAAATATTTATGATGATTCCATGCTAACGGATTATGCTTTTTCTAGTTTATCTGACATTATTTGGCTAGATTGTTGCCCTAGATTTATTGGTACCTTTGTACATTTGGATTTATTCTCTCTAATTGAAAGAACTTTGCGTTCAAAAGGAAAAAAAAAATTGTTTTGTTTATTATTTATTTTTATTAACTGTGTGTGCTTATGCGACATAAGAGGGAACTAAAAAGTACACAAATAGAAAGAAGTAACCTTTAATCTTGAAAATACCTTTTTTCTAATCCTACAATAAAATTGTCTCATTTGTATGGAAGTATATATAGTAAGACGTTCATTTCACTGATTCGAGTTTCGCTACAGTAAAAAACTCTCAGAAATAGTCATATTTAACTTTTTTACTATAGTAAAAAGCTCTTATATAAAATCACATCTCAACTCGAATTAAGAATTTAATTGACTGAGAATTCGAATAAACAAATTAAATGGGCTCTAAGTGAGCTAAAAACAGTCTGTTAAAAATCACTAGAATAACTTATCTTACGATAAAATTGTCTCTATGGAAGTGTATATAATAAGTGAGCTAAAAACAATCTATTAAAGATCACTAGCAATCTAACATAACCTTACTTGTCTTGAAGTCCTCGTTCATTTCACCAATTTAAATTTTTAATTTCAGTTTTATTACAGTTAAAAGCTCTCACAAAAAGTCACATCTAATTTTTCTACTACAGTGAAAAGTCTCACATAAAATTACATCTCACCTCAAATTAAAAACTTAAATTTGCGAATTAAATGATATCAAATTCATCGGTGGTTTCAAAATTTGGGGTACAAAATGGATATTTGGCATCTTTGGGGTTAGGAAGGTTAGTGTATTGTGCCAGTGTCGTCTTGTCGCTGAGCTGGAACATCAAATGGATAAGGGAGATCGAAGGATATTAATTATTTGGACGTTTTCATTAGGAAAAAAAAAAAAAAAAAAAAAAAAAGGAATATTTGGCCGTTTTAGTGGGTGAGTTAAAATGCCTTCCTAATATAAGGACATATTGCAGTAGCTCCCAAAGCTATTCCAAATCCATTTTGTGTTTTGTATGTTTTCGTTAACGACGAATCCGGATTATCCATACATGTAGGCCTTTTAAAGGCCATTGAAAAGACTTCTCACTTGTCCTACTATGCTATAAGGGGTGCATCCAAGTCGTTTTAGATAATTTTTGGGCGATTTTAGCGATTGGAAAAATGATGTCGAGAGAATTATTTACGCCTCGTTTATTTCACCGATTCGAGTTTTTAATTTTAAGTTTCTACAGTAAAAAGTTTTCAGAAAATGTCACATCTAAGTTTTTTTGCTACAGTGAAAAGCTCTCAGAAAATGTCACATTTCAGCTCGAATTGAAAACTCGAATCCGTGAAGTGAACGAGACCTTAATTTATCCAAATTTTAATTTTTATCTCTTACTCTTAATTATTACTTTTTTTTTTTTTTTTTTACTAATATAGAGACTTTTCCCTCTCCAACTAGACTAGAATAAAGAAGGGCCGGGCCTTTATATATTTTTTCATTCCGCGATTCTCATGTATCTTTGGTTAGAACTATAGTCTAAGATCGGAAGAGGCTTTTTTTCAAATCTTTCTTCCTTCGCTTTCACTTCTTCCCTTTACCTCCCCACAGATAGGGCCAAGGTTACTGAAGAATTCTTGTTAGATTTATTTATTTGACTAAACTGATATTAATTAAAAATAAATGGTAAAAATTTATACTCATACACTTTAAAAAGGGTATTTGTCTATTTTCTTAAAAAGTATCTTACCAAAACTGACCAATATAGAGACGACAATAGAGCATGACAAGATGGGATTATGATCAGGGTTCCCCATTTGGGGTGTCTTTACCTTCTCCGTTAAATTTCTGATGTAATATCATTATGTGTATCTTAAAATTATCGCAATTTAAAACAAAAACAAAATATAAATACACTATAAATTTAAACTAAAATCAACCATTTCACAAACAAACGAGATTCTAAGCACTTAAAAAATCAAATCTAAATAATAAAGCCATAAAAGGAATGATTATGTTTAAAAATTTAATTTACATTTCTATTTTTCTGTAATATATATACATATATCATGACAGACGTTTAGTGTGAGGATTTCTTCCTCGTCAACGCCCCGCCATAGTTTGGGAAAACGATTTTGTCTCCATCCCTATTCCTGTCCATGTCCCCAATTATTATCCTCCATCTCTGACCGAAGGATACTTTCATCTCCACTAACAATACCTGGTTTTTTATTACTTACCTGTATAATTTGAAACTTTGTATTAAGCATGTAAATTATTTAAACTTGATAACTAACTTGTTAGTCTAATGTTGTAATCCTATAAAATAATTATATATGATATATAATTCAAACATAATAATTGAAAACTAACAATTGCAATAAATTATACAGAAACAATTAACATAATAGTCCAAAACTGTAATTCCACAAAAATGTGTCGACCAAAAACTTGGCATTCCAGTCCAAAATTTATAAAAAAAAAAGGCAGACCCCAGTGTCAAAAAGGCTCCCGTACTATGACAGGCTCGGAGGATAACTCAATCCCATATGTACGCGATCTTACCCCTCCGAAGGAGAGGCCGTTTCCGGGATTCAAACCTTGAACCCCGAGTGCAAACGCAAGCACTCCCACAACAGTGCCAAGGCCTGCCTTCCCAGTCCAAAATTTATAATACCAACAAATACATGGAGAAAAAGTTGACATAATAGTCTGACCTCACACTCTTATAAAATAGTTACCTATCAAAAGACATAATACTAATAACATATATACACCAAGAGAAGTTTAAAACACAGACGGTTAAACGAGCTGTTAAAATGGTTAAAAAAAAAAAAAAAAACAGTTGGAGTAAATTGCGCTTGTTTTGTGCAACCCTAGCTAGAGGCCTTTCTCTCGAGTTTTCTGATCATCGCTGAATTAATTTACATTCATAACTCTATTTTTAACCACTCTTGACTCATTAGGCAAGGGGAGAATTCTCACTAGATGAGTGGATAGTGTTAAATAACACTTCTTAATTCTCCCGACGCTTAAAAAAATTGCAACAAGTAATACTTATAAAGTAGGAAGATTCACTAGAAAAAAAAAAAGGTCGAAATAAATAGACTCGTTCTCTTTTCTTAACCTATGTTTTTCAAAAGCATATAATGTTAGTTTACCAATACATCCTAAAAGCTTAAGCTATTAGAAGGTGGGCCAACAATATTTTTATACTTTAACACTCTCCCTCACGTGTGGGCTGAACAATGAGTAATCGTGTGAGTAAATTAATTAAAAAGCCCCACATGTGAATATTTAAGCCCGAGATATATTAAAGACCGAATACGTGATGACAATTTAAATGGAGATGAAGAGTGGGCAATCGTGTGGGTAAATTAATTGAAAAGCCCAACAAGTGAATATTTAAGCCCGAGATATATTGAAGACCCAACGCGTGATGACAATTTAAATGGGGATGAAGAGTGCAATTATGGGGGTTTGAACTCATGATCTCTCGCTCTGATACCATGTTAATTTACCAATACATCCCCAAAACTTAAACTATTAGGAAGTGGGCCAACAATAGTTTTATACTTTAATATATAATAACTAGTCCTAATTTTTAACCTATTTCCGCTAATTTTATTTTGTTTCCATTTTTTTTTTCTCTTATGGAGCTAGGCCGCCACTATTTTATAGCAACATAGCGACAAAGTCGCAACAATAATTGTTGATAAATAAAAATTAGTAGATACGAAGTTAGCATATTACACGAGTTAGCATTAATATTACACAAAATTATGCGTCCCTTTCCATATTTTAGGTAGCCGTGTCTTATATTTACACTCCGACAATTAATTTTAACATTCATATCCATACCTTTAAAGAAAAAAAAAAAAGAAAAGACCAAGTCATTGGCTAGCCATGCGTGGTGTGCTTTAATTAGTAAACGTTCTTTGGTTCACGTACCATTATAAGACCATGTCATAGCACTTACGACCAGTATAAGAACAGGTAAGAATAATAAAAAGTCGGTAATATAATGACAAAAAGTTATTCTCGAACAGGTATGAGCGCGTATAAATATATATATATATATATATATATATATATATGTACATATATATATTCTTCCCAGCAAACAGATACGATATAAAATATACATATATACGTTGTATGGAAGGGTCAAACAAAAGCAATTACCAGTGTATCTATCATTTTTCCCTTATCCCTTTTGACCAAGCAAAGGGAAACATTGCGATGTGGAAGCGCAAGAATTGCCGGCTGTATACACACACACATACGTACATACCTATGAATTGCTCAACATACGACGAAGTCGAATTGCAACGTTTCTAAGATTGATTTTTTTTGTTTTTGTTTTTTTTTTTTTGTTTTTAGTGGGCGGGTTGTATTCATGTTTTTGTAACTTACATGATATTATTATTACTATATACTCGTTACTAGGTCTATTATGGACCATGACTAGACTAGACCCTTTCAACGCAAGATAACAATTTTACGTACCGTATTCATGTCCTCCCTCTTTATAAAAAGGAGTTTCATCTGTGTTCTTTGGCAATTCAAGTAAGAATATTATCTCCTCGTTGCTGATAAGTTTAAAGCAAAAAGACCTTGCTCTCTCGTAATCGACGATTATGGCTTCTCCTTTCCTGATGTTAGGATTGTTTGCTTTAATAACTTGTTCCATTGTCTTTGCATATGATCCTAGTCCACTCCAAGATTTCTGCGTCAAAGATCCCGACAGTTCGGGTATGTATGTCGTGCTGTATATTAGCTATATGAGTTTTCAATGATTACGTCCCATTCTGATTACTCATTAAATATAAAAAATTCAATGACGTGACATGATAAGAATCTAACTTCATTAATTGTATATATGATATGCTCATCATTGAAGTTTTCAGTAAATTTTACCTTCTTATTTGTTAGAATAGCAAACTAATCCCATGATCATTGGTTTGCTATTTTAACATTATTTATAACTTCCATTAAAAAAAAAAAGAGAAAAAAGAGAAAATCGTTGAACTTACTGTTAAAGTTTATGAATTTAGATTTTCGCACCTCACCAGTGACGAAGCTATAAACTTTCATGAGAGAGGTTAATTTTAACTATATCAAAAATTTGATTAGAATTAATCGTTAACTTAGTACAATTTGTTCCCAAAGGGATTTCATGTCTTAGAAAATACTGCGTAATAACCACATATCTCCAATTTGGTTGTGTAGATAATTTTCACAATATTCATGGCAAAAAAAAACCCCCCTTTTTATAGTAGAGGTAATGCTAATGTTAGAAGTAAATAACTAATAGATATGTACCATTTATTATTAGTTACTTATAAAAGACTCTTAGAGTTAAAATTAAGACCCCGTTCATTTAACTGATTTGAGTTTAGAATTTGAGTTTTGTTACAGTAAAAAGTTTTCAGAAATAGTCACATTTAACTTTTTTTGTTAGAGTAAAAAGCTCTAACATAAAGTCATATCTTAACTCGAATTAAAAACTCGAATCAACGAACTAAACGGGCCTTAATAGTTTTTTTAGAAAGTAGAACCTACCTAATTAACTTGTTTATTGTATAATTAATGCAGTGCTAGTGAATGGATTTGCCTGCAAGGACCCCAAGCTCGTAGAGGCGAATGACTTCTTCTACAGCGGTCTCAACATTCGAGGAAACACATCAAACCCCGTCGGATCTCGTGTGACTCTTATAAACGTGGACCTAATTCCAGGGCTCAACACTTTGGGCGTTTCCCTGGCCCGCGTCGACTACGATCCATGGGGCCTAAACCCACCACACTTACATCCCCGAGCCACCGAGGTGTTAACCCTTGTACGAGGCACTCTCCAAGTGGGTTTTGTCACTTCTAATCCAGAAAACCGCTTGATTACCAAGGTTCTCCAGAAGGGCGACGTGTTCGTCTTCCCAAAAGGTCTCGTTCACTTCCAGAGAAACATTGGTCATGGTAATGCGCTTGCGTTTTCTGCCTTGAGCAGCCAAAATCCAGGGATCAATACGGTTGCAAATGTTGTGTTCGGATCTGTGCCTGACATCTCCGCTGATATTCTTGCCAAGGCTTTTCAAGTCGATAAGAATGTTGTCTTAAATATCCAGTCTAAGTTTTAGACACGTTTAATCGTGTACGTCATAGGGCTATGCAACTGTCATAGGTATTTTTTTATTTCATTTCTATTCACTTATCAAATAATTGGTTCATGAATTCAGAATTATTCTCGTTTTACGTGTATTTTTTGTGAGAGAAAAAGTCACGAATTATAAAGCGAATCCTCCTTCCAAACGCACGCTTAGTTTTCGGTTGGCAGGAAATTATATTGTGTGAAAGCAGATTCGTTCTTATTTATGCTTATTTTGTAATTTCGTACGGAATAAATGTGGACATTGCTTTGTGATTCACAAACACTAATGCACTTTTCTTATTTGCTTTTTTTGTTCCCTTTTCTTTTTGCCTCCAAAAAAATGTGAAACTATTTTTTTTTTCTTCTGCACTATTTGGTTTGGTTTTTACTCTGTTTTCTCTTAGAGCACACCTATGTGTTTCTCTAGGGATTTATCCTATAAGTGTTCTTTAATTTTGGCATATTAGTCTTTAAGCTTTTGCTTTGTTGACAGTTTTTGTTCCCTAACATGAAAATTGATAACACAATTTCAAAAAGTTTGACAGAAATAATCATATATCGATTGCATGATAATTTAAAATTTTAGAAAAAGAGTTACATTAAATGTAAAATTTCCTATTTGTTATCATTAAAACCTGTTAATGATTAGAGCAATTGGCACATGTGGTTTATAAACTATTTAGTAAGTGACAATTTAATCATTCATTTTTTTAATCTTAGCAAAATAATTCCTAAACTCTTTCAATATCGACGATTATCACCTTTGTGTCTTCTTCCATTAAAAAATTTAATAAAATAATGCACATTATCAACTAATTAATAATTAGGTAAAATACTACTACTTCATAAAATAAAATAAAATGGCATTTATTCTACAAAAACTAAGAGAAAAAGACGAAGACAAAAACCATATAATTATCAAAGGACAAAATGTCTTCCTCTAAGAAGCTAATTAAAAACAAAGGAAAATGTGATTGTTTTTGAGAACTTTTTACTGTGATTGTTTATTGTAATAAAAGAGTTAAATGTGATTGTTTTTGAGAACTTTTTACTGTAACAAAACTTGAATCAATGAAATGAATGAGGCCATAATTTCTTACAACTTATTCAACTAATCCATATTTATCTCTTTTAGTTTATAATCTAATCCTTGTAGCGATGAAACATTATCATAATATAATTACAGTGTTTGTGAATGGGTTTGGTTGTAAGGACTCCAACCTTGTCCAGCCCAACGACTTCTTCATGAGTGGGCTTCAAATACCCAGTTGGGTCACGCGTGACTGCAGTGAATGTGGGCCCAATCCAGGCCTCAATACTCTTGGAATCTCCCTCATCCTCGCGCAACTGAAATATTGACTCTTCTCGAAGGCACTCTCGAAGTGGGTTTTGCCACCTCCAACCCAGAAAACCGTCTCATTAAGAACGTTCTCCAAAAAGGAGACGTTTTTGTTTTCCCAGTTGGCCTTGTGCACTTCCAGAGAAATATTGGATACGGCAAAGCAGTTGCCATTGCAGCTTTTGAGCAGCCAAAATCCGGGGGTTGTCACCATTGCCAATGCGGTGTTCGGATCAAATCCCGACATCTCTGCAGATATTCTTGCAAAAGCTTTCCAAGTGGATAAAAACGCAGTTCTAGGCGTGCAATCCAAGTTTTGAGTAGTCAAAACTTGCGTGATGATGTCAAGGGTTATCAATTATTTCGTTTGGAATATTTTTGATGGTGTCTATTAGTATTTACTTCATGTAATTTGATTCGTCATGTGTTGGTCGGTTTGATTGTTTTCATTTGAGTCGTATTTGTAACACATATGGATAGTGGAAGTTATTTCTTTTCAGTGATTCGCAAATTGTAAGCACTTTGGATTGGTTCCATTCTGTAATTCTTGTACGGTGCTAAGATTTTTAATTACTAAACCCGCTTTTGTTTGTGTGATACGCAAATGGTTCTCACTCGTTTCGCTTGTTCAAGTTGAGAATTTGAGTTAAAAAAGTGAACTCATGTGTTGAAAACACTATAGAAGAGAATGTTGAATTTGAATTTTTGTGAGAGAAAATACTGTAACAGTTACAGAACTTTGAGTTGTGATTCGAACTAGTAAAATGAACGAAATCTAAATGTGAGTCGTCACTCAAATGAGGTTTTTATTATTATTATTTACCAGTTCTATCATCAATTATCATATCGTAAAAAACAGCTCATGCTCTTCAAGTTAAAAGCAAAAGGGATTCAAGTTGAAAAAACAGCCAAGTGCACGTAATCTTGTGCATGGTCCTTTTTTTTTTTTTTTAAATAACATATAAGGTCCGTTTATTTCATATACTCAAATTTAAATAATTAATTTTATTATAATATTTTCTTCTCACAAAAAGTTTAAAATTTTAAACGTTAAAATTAAAAATCATAATTTAAGTATTCCCTCTAAATGGCCCATAAAAAAGGGCTAGGCCATAGGCGGTATCCCGGCTAAAAGTGGGTTCAGCCTAGCCAAACCAGGTAATTTAAACAAGCTTACAAAACAAGTAATAAATTGTGTAAATTTAGCGGGGTTACTTTTGAGAAAGCAAGTAATAATAATTAAATACAATTAGCTCTTATGTTTTCAATCCCAGAGTCGTTATAAAAAGCTTGGCTGCCGCCTTGCAATAATGCACTTCCATAACATTACACGTCTCTTATTTTGCTGGTAATTGAGCTAAGCGTTCAAATTTTGAAACTGTACTCATAATATATATTGTTTCAACAAGCTGTATCATTTATATCAATAGACAATTAACATTCATATCAAAAAAAAAAAAAGAAAATAAATTTAAATAAAAAAATCTTTGATCAGCTTGCGAAACTACCAAGTCCATATATAGTAGGAAGTGTGAATTCTCCAGTTGGCTAGGCCTGATATTTTTCATATGCATGGGCGCCGGCGAGCATTATATATATAAAGAAATTATTCATGACAAACTATTTAGCAAATTAAAAATTGCAATATATATATATATATATATATATATCCTTGTTTTGTTGTATGCAAATGCCAAACGGTTTAATGTTATCTTTGATGAAGACCAGACTTCTTCAATTCAAAGTAGAAATCCCGCGTCTTCTCCTCCTATAAAAGCAGGTCTATTTGGTTCTCATTTCACAGTTCAAGAGAAAACTTTCTTTCTTACAAAGTTCTACGCAAAGTTCTCTCTATTTATTTTAGGTATTTCCAATTATCAATAATAACTTGTAACGTCACAATGGAGTCTTCTCATGGATTACTTATGTTAGGGTTATTTGCTATGATTTGTTCAATTGCCTTCGCTTCTGATCCTAGTCCTCTTCAAGATTTCTGTGTCGCAGATTCTAATGGTCCAGGTACGTTACAATAACAAAGTCGCCCTTAAATATTTATAACTTGCAATAATCAAGTATGTGATCAATATGAATTTTAATAGTACTGTTAACGAACTTCAAAAGTTCTTTATGCTATATCTTGCGGGAAAATTACATATGTACAATTCGTGAAACAAATTTCATTATCTAGTTTTTCTTCTTGCCGTAGCACGAGTAACTATAAATTATGCAGGTTTCATTTTTTAAAATCTTTCTAAGTTTCGTGTGAATTATAGGAATATTTTTGAATACCATTTTTGTGATGAAGATATTCATGTTTAATTTAGACATAAAACTGATACGAGTTAATTAATAACTGGACTTTATTAGCAGTTTGTCTGATTTAGAGGAATTTTAAAAAACCACTTTGACAGAGTTGGTAATTAAATTTATCACTCTAATGGGAAATAATTAAAACTTAATTCATAAGTTAAATTTTAGCATGAATGAATATGCACTAGACATCAAAATGGTAACCTAAATTGACACTTTTATTTACTTTGCTTCATTGGGACAGTACTAGTGAACGGGCTCAGCTGCAAAGACTCCAAGATGGTTGAGGCCCAAGACTTCTTCTTCAGTGGGCTTCACATAGCAGGAAACACATCAAACGCAGTTGGATCACGTGTGACTGCTGTGAACGTGGCCGAAATTCCAGGCCTAAACACTCTTGGAATCTCCCTTGCCCGAGTTGACTATGCACCGTGGGGCATTAACCCACCACACACGCATCCTCGCGCAACTGAAATATTGACAGTTCTTGAAGGCACTCTCGAAGTGGGTTTTGTCACCTCCAACCCGGAAAACCGTCTCATTAAAAAAGTTGTTTATAAGGGTGATGTGTTTGTGTTCCCAATTGGTCTTGTTCACTTCCAGAGAAACATTGGTTATGGTAATGCCGTTGCCATTGCAGCTTTGAGCAGCCAAAATCCGGGGGTCATTACCGTCGCGAATGCGGTGTTCGGATCTAATCCCGACATCTCTCCCGATATTCTTGCAAAAGCTTTCCAAGTGGATAAAAACGTAGTTCTAGGTGTGCAATCCAAGTTTTGAGTAGTCAAAACTTGCGTGATGATGTCAAGGCAATTATTTCATTTGGAATATTATTGATGGTGTCTACTATTATTTGCTTCATGTAATTGGACTCGTCATGTGTTGGTCGATTTGATTGTTTTCATTTGAGTCGTATTTGTAACACATATGGACAGTGGAAGTTATTTCTTTTCAGTGATTCTTAAATTATAAGCACTTTGGATTGGTTCAATTTTGTAATTCATGTATGGTGCTAAGATTTTTAATTACTAAACCCGCTTTTGTTTGTGTAATATGCAAATGGTCCTCATTTGTTTCGTTGTTTAAGTTGAGAACTTGAGTTAAAAAATTCAATTCTTGTGTTGAAAACACTATAGCAGAAAAAGCTGACTATGAATTTTTATGAGAGAAAATACTGTAGCCTATACTTGAGTTGTGATTCGAACTAACGAAATGAATGGGGTCTAAATGTGGGTCGTTACTCAGTTGAGATTTTTATTCTTATTATTATTTATTAGTTCTATCATCAATAATCATCTTGTAAAGAAGCTCATGCTCTTCAAGTTAGAAGCAAACGGGATTCAAGTTGGGAAAATAGTCAAGTACGTACTATTGTGGATGGTTCTTTTTTTTTTTTTTTTTTTTAAAGAACATATAGGGTCCATTTGTTTCATATATTTAAACTCAAATGATTAATTTTGTTACAATATTTTTCTCTTACAAAAAATTTAAATTTCAAACGTCAGAATCAAAAATCATAGTTTAAGTATACATTTCAAACGGACCCATAAAGAAAAGGGCTAGGCCGTAGACGGTATCATGTTAAAAGTAGGGTTGGCATAGCCGAACCAGGTAATGTAAACAAGCTTACAAAACAAGTAATAAATTGTTTAAATTTAGCAGGGTACTACTTTTAAGAAAGCAATTAAAAAAATTTTGAGTAATTTTTGTTTTCTTTCTATAGATGACATATGTAGACGACATAAGATTATTTGTAATAAATACTAATGTCAATTGTATATTTAACATAAAAAATGGTGATATGGTATGTCATTTTTATTGTTGAGCATGCTGCCATAACATCATAGGCAAAAGTATGTGCACATATAATGCGTGCGTGTATCTACACACACATATATCCCCTTTATTTAAAAATACATAAGATATAATTAACATTTGCCAAAATAGTCATATTAACAGATTCAGATCTTTTGTTTAATTATGTGTCACAATGTGTGTTTAACCAATCATATCATGCCACATCGAGAAAGAAATTTAAATTGCTTATTGACTAATTTTTTATGTGCTTATCATAAGATAATGCGGTATGATATATCTGAATATCCCATATTAACATGCTAAAAATGGTACGAATATAATCCATAAGCTATACTAAGATAAAGAACACAGTAAGCTGATAATTAGCTCCTTTTTCTGTTCGTTTATTTATTTATTTCTGCCAACAGCTCTTAGCTTGTTGTGTGCGTTAGCTATTTAACAGTTCATCCATATATGTTTCTATAGTGCGTTGTTTTTGCTAACTAGATGCAATATATATGACAAGAAAGTGAAACAAAATGCTTAATACACGAAAATTTTTTAGACATTTGTGCATGATATTTTCTTTTCAATCGAATATATATCGCAATAAATAATAATTAAATACAATTAGCTCTTATGTTTTCAATCCCAGAGTCGTTATAAAGAGCTTGGCTGCCGCCTTGCAATAATGCACTTCCATAACATTACACGTCTCTTATTTTGCTGGTAATTGAGTTAAGCGTTCAAATATTGAAACTGTACTCATAATATATATTGTTTCAACAAGCTGTATCATTTATATCAATAGACAATTAATATTCCTGTAAAAAAAAGAAAATAAATTTAAATAAAATTTTTTTGATCAGCTTGCCAAACTACCAAGTCCATAGAAGGAAGTGTGAATTCTCCAGTTTGGCTAGGCCTGATATTTTTCATATGCATGGGCGCCGGCGAGCATTATATATATAAAGAAATTATTCATGACAAACTATTTAGCAAATTAAAAATTGCAATATATATATATATATATATATATATATCCTTGTTTTGTTGTATGCGAATGCTAAACGGTTTAATCTTATCTTTGATGAAGACCAGACTTCTTCAATTCAAAGTTGAAATCCCGCGTCTTCTCCTCCTATAAAAGCAGGTCTATTTGGTTCTCATTTCACAGTTCAAGAGAGAACTTCCTTTCTTACAAAGTTCTACGCAAAAGTCTCTTTATTTATTTTAGGTATTTCCAGTTATCAATAATAACTTGTAACGTCACAATGGAGTCTTCTCGTGGATTACTTATGCTAGGATTATTTGCTATGATTTGTTCAATTACCTTCGCATCTGAGCCTAGTCCTCTTCAAGATTTCTGTGTCGCAGATTCTAATGGTCCAGGTACGTTACAATAACAAAGTCGTCCTTAAATATTTACAACTTGCAATAATCAAGAATGTGATCAATATGAATTTTAATAGTACTGTTAACGAAATTCAAAAGTTCTTTATGCTATATATTGCGGGAAAATTACATATGTACGATTCGTGAAACAAATTTCATTATCTAGTTTTTCTTCTTACCGCAACACGAGTAACTATAAATTATGCAGGTTTCATTTTTTAAAATCTTTCTAAGTTTCGTGTGAATTATAGGAATATTTTTGAATACCATTTTTGTGATGAAGATATTCATGTTTAATTTAGACATAAAACTGATACGAGTTAATTAATAACTGGACTTTATTAGCAGTTTGTCTGATTTAGAGGAATTTTAAAAAACCACTTTGACAGAGTTGGTAATTAAATTTATTACTCTAATGGGAAATAATTAAAACTTAATTCATAAGTTAAATTTTAGCATGAATGAATATACACTAGACATCAAAATGGTAACCTAAATTGACACTTTTATTTACTTTGCTTCATTGGGACAGTACTAGTGAACGGGCTCAGCTGCAAAGACTCTAAGATGGTTGAGGCCCAAAACTTCTTCTTCAGTGGGCTTCACATAGCAGGAAACACATCAAACGCAGTTGGATCACGTGTTACTGCTGTGAACGTGGCCGAAATTCCAGGCCTAAACACTCTTGGAATCTCCCTTGCCCGAGTTGACTATGCACCGTGGGGCATTAACCCACCACACACGCATCCTCGCGCAACTGAAATATTGACAGTTCTTGAAGGCACTCTCGAAGTGGGTTTTGTCACCTCCAACCCGGAAAACCGTCTCATTAAAAAAGTTGTTTATAAGGGTGATGTGTTTGTGTTCCCAATTGGTCTTGTTCACTTCCAGAGAAACATCGGTTATGGAAATGCCGCTGCCATTGCAGCTTTGAGCAGCCAAAATCCGGGGGTCATTACCGTCGCGAATGCGGTGTTTGGATCTAATCCCGACATCTCTCCCAATATTCTTGCAAAAGCTTTCCAAGTGGATAAGAACGCGGTGTTAAATTTGCAGTCAAAATTTTAGAGGGCTTTGATGTCCATATTTTTAAGTTGTGGCAAAGATGGAAGTGTGGCCAAGATTTATTTCCCTAATGTTTGTTTTGGTTGGTCTAGGTTATTTGTTTGTTTCCATATTGCTTGAGAAAAAGAACATGGTAAACGTTTTAGGTTGCATTCTTTATCCGGTTACAATTTAGTCACTTGTCATTTGTCAGTGTAATTGGTTTGAAATTTCTTAGGATATTAAGAAATGTGAGTGTTGTTTGGATGCATCGTGTAGTTGAGTTTTCTAAATGCTTTGGACACTTTCTTATTATTATCGTTCTGTTGCTCTCGTTGTTGTTGTTATCATTATAATTATTAATTTCTTTTATAATTGTTAGTATATTTTGTGTTGGCTTATTTTTGGTAAATTAGTTGTAAGATTAGTTGGCATTATAAATTGGTGGCCCTCTTAAGTAAAGTCTTGCTGTCATGTTTATTGGCTGCAAATCAAAGGACTTGATTGCTGAAAATCAAGAGTGGAATTTTGGAGAATTGATTGTTGGTGATCTTGAGGCTTGAGGCCGGTGTAATGCAAAAAGAGAATGGCAGAACGTGTTGTGCAGAGAGAGTGCTGAAAACAGAAAAGTTGCTTGCGTTCATGTCAGAATGAGATTGTCATGTTAAGCGTCGTTTGAGGTGTTGGGACGAATTGTTCGAACACTTTTGAGTTGGCTCTTCGGGAGAAGATTTCTTTGGTTTCAGGAGGAAATCGTCAAGTCGAGTGGTGCTTGCTGATCAAGCTTCCTAAGGAGATTCTAGGCAATGGCGACATTGTCAATGAGGGAGTTGTTGAGTGTGTAAGACCGTTCGGTCCTTTGTAATCTTCTGAACTTAGTGGATTGATCACTGTCTGGGTGTGGCCCCGCAGAGTAGGTGTGCGCACCGAACTGCGATATCATTTTTCGGTGTCCTTTATGTTTCTGCATTATTTTCCTGCATTGCTGTTTTGCTGGTTTAGTTTCAAATTTTTTGTTAAAACAGTGTTACAGTAAAGTGTTATAACACTCTCTGTGACACCAACGATAAAAACGGACCTAACAATAATATATACCAATTGAACATAGAGGGATAGAAAAACTTAAAAGCATATATAGGATTCGTCACATGATAGTTAGCCTCACGATATTCCATACCTAAAAACATCATTTGCACTCTATGAACCACAATTCATGAACACAATTATAGTTTTGTTCTTGAGTGTTCACGATGTGTGTGGTTTTTTCAGAATAATACTTGAACAATCACGAAAATTCATGACTCAAGAACTCAACAAAAGAATAGTACAGAGAGAGAAAAAATCTGACAGAAATTTAACGTATTTTGTATCTCTCATTTGTACTAAACTCTTTAATTATTTATAACCACAATTGTCATAAAGAAGCATGCACAAAAACTAGAAAGTATATTTCTTATTACTTACCGATATCAAATCACTAAATTCATTTAATCCTTTAAGATATAGTAGATATTCGATAATATTTTCATAATTATAATTTTATCTCATGGATTTTATTTCACGTAAATCAGAGCATTAACTTTTGATCATGCACTTTTAGGGACGTCGTAATAACAATAAAAAAGGAAAAAACTATCATTAGATGTTCTCTTGGACCTCCAATACACAGTATGGCCGTCCTCCATTCTTTTTATGTATTTGACGCAGCCATATAGGAGGATGTGATCAACTCACAGATTGCCTCTTGTTCGAAATGAATCATAATTTCTAAAAGGAAAAAAAAATTGCTATGCTTGATAAAATATAAGTACTTTCTCGTAGCAAATATAGGCAATCATCGTTGGACAGAATGATTGGTCATTTTGAATCTAGGGCCACGGCGTTGCATTCATTAGTTGTCCACCAAAAGACCTTCAATATTAGCCCCGTTTATTTCGCCGATTCGAGTTTAAAATTTGAATTTTGTTACAGTAAAAAGCTCTCAAAAATAGTCACATCTAACTTTTTTACTACAGTAAAAAGCTCTCACACAAAATCACATCTCAACTCAAATTATAAACTCGAATCAGTGAAGTGAACGGGCCTTTAGTAATAAAAAATGTGGAGCACGACGAATTTTTAATAATTACGTTTCTATTAATAATTATTATTAAATATTATGTAAGTATATATGCTTTTGATTTTTAGTTAATTTACTCTTGTCTTTGCTCAACTTACTTTCATATGCTAAATAAAGCAAGTATAGATTTATATCTTTCCTAATATGTGTTCTTTGATTTAATATTTTGGTTTGTCTTTTTAAATTCTAGCTAGCATTCACACAAGTTTCAGCCAGTTTACTAATGTATTTTCTGATTACTTTCTGGTTACGCTAAAATGACTTTAACAGTAGCGCCAACGCTTCATCATTTCTTCATATTCTCCTTAACTTTTTGCAAAGCTGTTCTCAAATAAAATAATAAATAAGAAATGGGAATTACTAACCTGAGAATTAGAATATTATTAAATTTACATAATGCCATCATTGAGAAGAACAACAAATAAACACAACCAAATCATCACATTAACTACACCACATGCACCTACAAGCACATAGCAAAAAAAAAAAAATTGTCATATACGGTTCATAGATTTGAACATAAATTTAAATTTTATGAGAAAAAATATTATAATAAAAAAATTAATATAATAATTCAAACTTATAAAACAAATGGGGGCATAGTTGCATTTATATTTTTATAACTATGAAACACTTGTAGCAGTAATTCTGAAAATTAGTAACCTAATTGTAATTTGTACGGTTGTAACTATGTAAATAAACAAATATATCCCGCGAGAATTTAGTAAACAAAAAAGTTTCGGGCTTGTTTGTGAGAATTTTAGGGCCCGTTTAGTTCGCTGATTCGAGTTTTTAATTCGAGTTGAGATGTGACTTTATGTGAAAACTTTTTATTGTAGTAAAAAAGTTAGATATGATTGTTTCTAAAGCTTTTTACTGTAACAAAGCTCGAATTATTATTTATTAAAATGTTTTGTTCTGGGTGCCTTACACAATATAGGGTAGTTTCGATCTGACTCGACATTTATATAAGGATGGATCTTGGTTACCCGTGGGTCCAACCCCATACTTGTATTGGCTTACATATTCTTTTTTTTTTTTAATGAAAAAAATAATAAGAAATAAAAAATATAAAAATACTAATATTGACGTGAATGATGCCAACACACGAGTAGACTCAACTCTAAACAAAGATATCAAATCTACCATTAATTCTGAATGAACACAAAAAGGAGAGAGATTTACGTAACAAGTTCCAATAACGAAAACCCAATAGGTGCACCATATATTGAGCACACGTATGGATTGTTAGACATACAACCTATTGATACTTCCAAGCTACTGAGATGAAAAGCCCTATAGCACTAAAGCCAATGACATTATTATATAAGTTCACTACTTTAGCTAGGGATTGTAAACTTTAAAAAGTGAACTGGAAATAATTACATTAAAATTAAGTAAAAGTAGTATAAAAACACTTTAAAAGAGATGGTTGAAATATTGTGCTGGTTTGGAACCGTTTTTTAAAACGGTTTTCACATATTTCGAGAAGTAAAAATGAAAATAAAAACGAAAGGACGATTGTTTAGCAAATGTTTTAAAAACGAAAATAGTGAGAATAATTTTTGTGAAGGAATTAGAAAACAGTTGAAAGTTGTTTTCACTTTTCTGTTTTCATTTTTTAGTGCTTATCAACAATATTATAATATATTAATTAATAAACACGATTTTACTTTTTTATTATACTCAAAACAATCTTTTAAAAAACCAACCAAACTTAATTTCATAATTAGTTGCAGAATAATTCTCAAAACAATCTCACTTTTACTTTTTATTGAAAACAAAATCATTTTAAAACCAATTCCAAACGCACTCATTAAGTTCTAGTTCAAAATTTTGGTTTAATTCACGTCCACTAGAAAATTCCTAATCCTCTATCCTATTAATTAAACTAGTATCCTATTAACTTATTACATTTAAACTAAATGCATTAGAACTTTTGTTTGTTTGTTTTTTTTAATTTCAGCAATAGATCAAAACTTCTCCAAGTCGGCGTGGAGAAAAACCATAAGTAGTGTGTTCCCCTATATCTTAACATGTTGGTCATGGACAAAGATATTAGCATTGGCCACTTTGAAGACCCAAAACCACTATGCACGTTTCCATGAGCAAAAACGTGTTCATTATATTGTTGTCCAAGCACGCGGTCAAGGGAATTGCTGTCTGCGAGAGACCATGAAAGTGGGGTTGGTTTGAAGAACCCTACTTTTTTATTCTATTAACGCCATAGTAATTGCTCTATACATATATAGCTTCTCCAATTTGTCGCTTTGTCTTTGTATTATAATTATACACACATATATATATATATAAACAAGCTATAAATTTTGATCTTCCACACCTTTGGAGCAACCTCTTTGAGTTGTTGAAAAACTTATAGAAATGGGAACTCCATATTACGACGTCGTTTTTGTGCTTGTGGCTATATCTTTATCAGTCCTAGGTTTAGCTTCTGACCAAAATCCACTGCAAGATTTCTGCGTTGCAGACCCAACAGTTCAAGGTATATTCTCTATCCTTTCTGATGTTTAGCTTCCTCTTTATACGTTTTCTCTTTCTCCTATACATAGTAAAACTTATGCACAAAGCTTGCATCCGGAGTTTAATAGGATACACTTACAAAAGCTTCCTTTAAATTAATCGTGACATGAAATGACCAACCTTACCTTATCAAGAATTATAAAAGCAACAGTGTTATGCCAAAAAAAAAAAGAAAAAGAAAAATCTGTTTTACATGCTGATGTTAAATGCAGTCAAAATTGGGATTAGGGATGGCTTTGTGGAAATAGATTATAATTGGTAAAAGATAAATTTTTTTTCTTTTTCCTAATTTTATAAGATTAAGTAGCCAACTAAAAAAATGACAAATAAGAAGAAATATAGAAGGATCGATTGTCTGAAAGGATAATTTTATTACTATAAAAAGGAGGTTCTTTTATATTTATTAAAAATTTTAGCTCCATTAGTGGAACAAAGACACTATATATGTGTACTAAATAATTGACCAGGACATATGTACCATTGGAACAAAGACTAAGATAAAAATTCAAGTCACACGAAAAATTGAAACCAAAATATTGCTTAAACCATATTGACTTGTGAATTGGATTGGCAGTGCTAATGAATGGTCTACCTTGTAAGGATCCAAAGGCAGTTCAAGCCGACGATTTTTCCTTCAGCGGTTTTAATCAATCAGGGAACACATCCAACCCGCTTGGGTCAGCCATAACCCCAGTGGCTGTATCCGAAATTCCTGGACTAAACACTCTTGGGATTTCACTCGTTCGCGTTGACTACGGCCGAGGAGGAGTCAACCCTCCCCACACTCATCCCCGGGCATCGGAGATCTTGACGGTCCTTGATGGAAGCCTTGAAGTCGGGTTTGTCACATCAAGCCCCGAGAACCGTCGGATCACAAAAGTTTTGCACAAGGGCGATGTGTTTGTGTTTCCCATTGGTCTAGTCCATTACCAGAAGAATGTGGGACCTGGCAATGCCGTGGCCATTGCAGCTCTTAGTAGCCAAAATCCTGGTGTTGTTATTATTGCTGGAGCTGTGTTTGGATCTGTTCCGGAAATGGATGATGATGTTTTGGTGAGATCTTTCCAACTTGACAAGGGTGTTGTTGGTTACCTTAAGTCCAAGTTTTAGAGAATGCAGAGCATGATAATATTGTTAGCAAACAAAAGAAGTGAAAAGGGTTACAATGATTGCTGAAATACTAGCTTTTGGTTTAATCATTTATGTACTAGTATAGTATGTATGTGATTAGATTAAAAGTGAATAATTATTATAATTGGCTTAGAGGTGAAATATTGTAATTGTGTCTACAGGAAATTTTCATTATTTTCTTTTTTTTGTCTTTCATATAGAAGATTGTTATTGTAACACAATTGGTGATTGCTCTAAATATTATATATATAGCTCTGTCAAGGCTTCCTCATGGTACAGGATTTAATTTGTATTTTCCAATTATGCATAGTTGTAGTTTTCCATTTGGACTAGATTGCCTCCTTTGAATGAATGAACAAAAAACTATTAAATTATCTCAGTTATGGTAAAAGTTAATTAGCCAATTAGGTTAATATCATCATGATCAAGTTCTTGGAGATAATAGATCATGAAAGGAACAACATTTTTCTATTAAAAAGAAGAAAAAAAATGCGTATTGAACCAATATAAGTGGCAAAAAGAGGTATTTTGAAGAAGAATTCACGACATATATGAAGAACACATACTAGAAAGATATTAAACAATCATAATATGCCTGTTTGCATGAGCAAACTGTAATAGAACTGTAACCTCACGCGGTCTTTGACATCCTATAGATATAAAAAACATGACCATTTTAGATATCTTATGATGCCATTTTTGCTCCTCTAAGCCTCCCAAATTTTTAAAACTTGTGCCTATAAAAGGTATAAGATGCGCATGTTCTCTTTTCTAACCTTCTATAGTAATTTCCATTGTTTCCTTTGATCTACTTCAGAAAATGATCATAACCTTCATTACCCCAAATGGCCCCCACTATATTAATGTTCTTGTTGGGGATTAAAGTACTAGTACTCTTGTCTGTTGCCTTTCAAGGTACAAAGAAGCTTTTGTCTCAAGCAAAATTCTGTACTTATCTTATACAGCATCATTTCTATCACTTTCATTGGTGTTTTACTTGGAATGTCAATTGTACACTTTAGGTCTTCGTAAAAGTTTAGATATCAATGCAATCACAGGGGTTGTCAATTATTTGAGCATGCTATTTCCATGTGTGGGACTGCTGGTAGGATTAATTTTGTAGAACCTAAATCAGTTCCAACAGTTTCATTAATCACATAAGAGTGCCGGAGAAACGATATACAGCAATGATATATACGTAGTCATATATCATATATGTGCCCTGCCTAATGCATACCACAACATAGAGTTATAGACAATTTGATATTCACACATTTTTGGACTCATTGAAAAGTGTGATATATATATATATATATATATATATATATATTTTTAGGGGTACATATACAGTAAGGCCTTATACCGGTAGTAGTGTACATTTCTGACCGTTGAATCTGATTAAAATTATATCACAATGAAAAAGAATATGTAAAACAATTAATTTTTGATACACATCCGACGACGGTAAGACAAAGATCTATCATAATTCATTTTTCCATTTCCTACCCAGGTACTCCTTTTTTTTTTCCTTTAAGAATTAAAAGACAACAATATATAGTACAGCTCGTTTTATATCATTTAACAATCTTAAAGAATAAAAAACTCTCAAAATATAATTGAAGTATTTGTTTGGTTGGAATATTTGTTTGAATATTTTTAGCTTTTTTATTTAACTATTTCGCTAATTAATCAACGATAATATTGGATGCTAAAATCATGAAGATTTCCCCCTAAAAAAATTTTAAAAAAAAAATAATGAAGATTTCTCATTATGTCCTTATTTCATTTGATCTAATAACACTTACTCTCTTACCACGGCACAACATTAACGCAGCTCTAGTGGGACGGTTTGGCATACAAGGATCCAAGTCTAGTCGAGCCAGAAGACTTCTTCTAGATCACAAACCCTCTTGGATCAAAAATAAAACCCGTAACATCATCTCAGATTCCGGATCTCAACTCTCTCGGCATCTCACTTGCTCGAATCGACTACGCGCCATGCGGGATCAACCACCCTCACACGCATCGGAGATACTTACGGTTTTGGAAGGAACCCTGGAGGTCGGATTTGTGACGGCCAACCCGGAAAACCGGCAGATTACCAAAATTCTACAGAAGGGTGACGCGTTTGTTTTCACGGCCGGGCTCATCCATTACCAAAGAAATGTTGGCTCTCCCAACGCCGCTGCCATTGCGGCCTTCAGTAGCCGAAATCCGGGAGTTATTAGCATTGCAAAAGCAGTGTTTGGGTCTGCGCCGGATATTTCTAGCGACATTCTTGTCAAGTCATTTCAAGTGGACAACGGCGTTATAAATTTCTTGCGATCCAAATTCTAGCGCTAGACCAAGCCTGCAAATTTCTATAAATCAGAATTCGGTTACGTGGACAAAAAGAATATAAAAGAAAAAGAAAACTCTCGACGGAGTAGAGAATGCTTCTGCACCGTTTGAGTTTATTTAAGTCTGTTATGTTTGCATAATGTTTAATTTTTGACATGTTTCTGTCATAATAATGGCACGTAAAAGCGAATGACAAGAGTACCGTGTTTTGCAGAAATTGAGAAGATATGCTAAAAGGTTATGTGGTTCGAAAAGTAGCGTACTGATAATTTCTAATTTCCCAAAAACACCTATTCTCTAATTTGTCCGTGTTGAAGTAGTTTTTTTTTTCCTTCTTCATGAGTCCCTACGTACTTAAATAATCTTTTTTTTTTCTTATGACATTCTCAGCTACATTTTCTCATACGTATTATGTTATGTTTTAAATGATTTTTTTTTATCTACCTTACCTCTCAAAATATGTTCCCATCACCGGAGTCAATGTGGTTGACAAGATTTGTATCTCCTGTGATCACGTGAGAGAGAGAGATAGAGAGAGATCGAGAGGAGAGAAAGAGAGACGTGGGGAGGAGAGGAAGAGAGATTGGGAGGACATAGATTGCTATTTTCTTCATTTTTTTGTTGACATGCTATTTTCTGCAAACTTTTTTTTAAATTCGGATTTGGAGAAACTGCAAAAGGGGCAATTTAACTCAGAATTCCTATGGTTATAACCAAAGGAATTAATTTGGTTAAATCCTCATTATTCCAGAATGTATTCAGATTAATGGCATGTTTGTGTAACACCCTTTTCCCGCAGCCTATATAAAGAGGCTCTCTTCAACCATTTCAGTGCAGCAAATTTTCGGAGCTTTGCTTTTCTTTCTAGTCTGTTCTTTGTTCTTAGAGTTGTTAGGTCTTCCAGTAATAGAGTGAAGGCACAGTTAGAGTTCGTTGGAGTAGTTCTTTTGTGTTTAAGTACTGCTCGTCGCTTGTAGATCATGAATGTCCTAGGCTTATTGCTTACGTCGCTTGTCATTTGCTCACACCACAGGATCACCTCTACGATTCTCAGCGATCTGGAGGCAAAGAAATCAACATCGAGCTAGAAAATTGTTTGAATAAATGTATAGAAAAATGTAGCAATGTTTGATGTATTGCCATGAAAATGTAATCTAGGAGTGTTTGATACATTATATATAGTAAATTACTTGTGAAAATTTCCGTTCATTTATAAAATATACTATGCAATATAAGTCCCGTCGGGCATGATTTGTGCTTCAAGTGTGAAGATAAGATGGTTTAAGTTGTAGATTAGTTGTGATCTCTTCAGTCCCAAATTCAAGAAAAGAAAATTGTGAAAATTATGATGGTGGTTTGTGAAAAAAATAAATAATTTTAATTTGTTAATCTCATTTGGTGGGGTAGTCGTTGTAGTAAACTAACCTTCTAGTATGTTATCTAACAAATGTACGTGAACTAGGAAATTCTGCTAGTAGTTCATGTCTCTAATCTTTTAGAACATTCCAGAGCATTCGCATAGCTTATAGAGATCACTGTAGAGGATTTTAGAGATTCCAAAAGACTTAAAATGAACTAGATCAGATCTTGATGCTTCTAAAATCTTTAGGACTCAATAGAATGTTCTAGATAGTAGAACTTCCTGGAATGTTCTTGACTTTAAGAACTTTTTTTTTTTGCGGAACTTTAACTAAGAACATTGTGGAGCCTTTCTAAAAAGATTAAGCCTAAAAGAATAGAGTGAAAAATATAGAAACACCACTTGAAGATGTCATCTCTATATTCATGACACTCAAATCACAAATGTATAAATTTTACATTTACACCACTCAAATCACCGGATCATGGGTGAGTTTCGAATTGGAGTGCTTTTAAGAGAATTATTATTTTTACTTTAAATAAAAGTTAGAAGCAAAAACAAAATTTTAAAGCTGCAAATTTCAAATTCTTCAAGTAACTTAAAAAGTGTATTGATGTTTGTGCAAGTGTTTTTCAATCTTTTAACTAGACACCATAGTTACATAGATTTGCACAAAATACTAGAGTTACATAAATTTTTGTGCAAAATACTTTTAAGAATTGTAAAAGCAATCCAAAACCTAATAGTCCTTGTAAGGATATTAAACCAGTAGACTGACAAATTGTAGATAACAGAGAATGATCTTTGTTGGAAATCTCTTGTAACAATCTCAGACATGAAAGCGGATCGGTGGCTACAAAACAAGTTGCCACTTGTAATCAACTCTCAAGCGGTGCATGGTGCAGAGCAGGTATTTTTTTTTCTGATCATATGTCACGTGTCTTTTGCATGATCTTACACCGTGTTCGTGGAATATATAACACAACCGCTTTTGTTTTCTGCTCCTTTTTGTTTAATGCTTTTTATCTTCTATATACATGTTATTTGGTGTCATTGTTTCCTTATTTGACTAATTTGAATAGAAGTTAACAGATTAAATCACTGAAGTGGAGGTATGTTATTACTCTTTCGAGTGCTATAATCAACCCAATGATAATTGGAAAAGAGAAGAAAAAGAAAAGAAGCCTCTATCGGTAATAGGTGGTTAGTTTCATTTGTGCGTAATAACTTTGAATTTGGGAAACTATAATGTCATTTACATTGTAATATATAGTAAATTTTATATTTAGTCGTCTGAAGTTTGATGTTGCTACTGCAGAGTACCACAAGACATTCTTCTGAAGAGATATCGAAGGAGCTAAAGGTATATATATAATCTCTCTTTCATCATTCTTGATTACATGGTTGGAAATGATATTCCTTGTTTGTGTCGATTTAGCGACGTGGTATATATTGAGCATATGTATATGTATGATGGTCGATCAAATAAATCTGGGATTCTTCTTTAGTAGAATCAGAAGAGATAAAATACCAATAATTTTCTAGTTTCAGTCATTAGATTCGGCATTTTTTTTAATCAAATTTAATTTTAATCAGATTTAACAGTTATTTATAAGACTCTCCTATCAGAGAAATTCTGTAATACTTGTGGTGCTATATAATGTGGCTCTTCTTTTTTCGCTAGAAACTCAGATCCGATCTAATGTAAGACTCGGAGAAACTCCCAATAAATCGTAATACTTGTGGTGCTATATAATGTGGCTTTTCTTTTTTCTGTGGAAACTCTTACTACTTTTCACTAGTACGAAAACTACTTTGAGTCATAGTCGAGACACTAAAATTGGTTGATTATTCTGTATACTTTAGGAATCTGCAGAGGAGTTTAGGAATGTAGTCCAATCAAATCATTGCTTAATTAGATCATTTTAGCAAGACTAGTCCATTATTTGACAGTAAAAATAAAATTCAAGTTCAATAACTATAGTTGAGTGTTACACGCATTAATTTTGTATTTCTAAGAGCAATAAAATCGTTGAAGAAAATCAAACAACAATATATAAAATTTATAGGCAGTTCATAAAATCAAACAACTCTATATTACTATGTCAGGGCTAATTATTTTCGGCCGCCGCAAATAATTTCTGGTGAAAATCATGTACCTCTTAATTCTCCTTATTTTTCTCTAACTTCTATCATTTTTCTTAAAATCGGCGCTCCACTTTATATATATAAGAGAAACTAGGGTTTATGGCTATAATTAGACTCCACAACTTTAATAGTTATGATTGAAAGAAACCAATGAAACCAATAAATCCTCCCTTCAATGTGGACGTTGCAAAACTGATCTCCATAATGAGGATTTAACACCTATGGGGTTGTTTTCCAGTTTCCCATAATGAGGATTTACCAACCCCTGTTACTAATTTCTTTAATTAAATACCTATAGTGTGATATTTTAAAGCTCTTCCTTTGTAACAACTTTGACATTTCCTCACTATTTAAGATATATGTTGTGTAGATGAACAAACTGAGCAAACAGAGATCTGGATATGATGTCCACTCCGATGAAATAAAGGTATATAAGAAAGGTGTAAATTACTCTCCATAAGTTGAACATGTATAAGCTTTGAGTTAAACATTCAATTTTTATATATTTTTTCATTGTATATATAAAATCTCCAACTGTCACTTGCAATACCCTGCAGAAACAAAACACAAAAACATCACTCTTCTTATTTACATGAGAGTACACTATGTTTGATGAAATGTTTCAATACAGATATTCTAATTGTTAATTCTTTGCACGTGTAAGTTATTATTATTTAGAACTAAGATAAAATAATCATGTCCTTATTCTATGTATAGTAGTACACGAGACTTTCTATTAGATTTTTGAGGACTGAAGTCTGCAGTCTCATGTTTTTTTTTGGGGAGAAACAAGGGCGGCCCCCATGGAGATCACAGGATGAAGAGGATGATGATAAGGAACTTGAAAATCTGGTTTCCAAGAGGGAAAAATGGGCCATGGAATGGAAGATTACATAGCGGCGGAAAACAGGAAAATCGACGGCTATGAGTTGGGGTTGTATGCAATTTTCGACGGCCACTCTGGCCGTGACGTTGCAGAATACTTGCAAGGTCGTCTGTTTGACAACATTCTAAGTGAGGTATAAAAGACATTGGTGTTTTGGTTGGTCTGTTTGTTTATTCATTCTTTTCAAATTTTTAAGCTATGAAGACTTGGAGCTAGTTCTAAAACTTTGGTAAAAAAACAGCCGGACTTCTGGACAAGCCCAAAGAAGGCAGTGAGGAAAGCGTATGAAGCTACGGACGATGAGATATTGAAAAAGGTGGTTGGTTCGCGAGGAGGTTCCACTGCAGTAACCGCAATACTAATTGATCAAAGAGAGCTAATCGTAGCAAACGCCGGCGATTCTCGAGCAGTCTTGTGCAGGAATGGCAAGGCAAAGCAGATCAGCGTGGATCATGAACCAACAAAGGAAAAAGAACTCGTTGAGAGCAAAGGCGGATTTGTGACTGAAATGCCCGGTGAGTTCATCAGTCCATTTCAAATCTATTATTTTGTAAGAATTTTCTCAGCAGTAGGCTTAATTTCTTAAATTTTTGTTGGCATATATTGAACATGTTTAGGAAGCGTTCCACGCGTGGATGGGCAGCTAGCGATGACAAGGGCATTTGGCGATGCAAAACTGAAGGAGCATATTACATCTGAACCGGATATTAAGGTCGAAAATATCGACGATGATACCGAATTCATCATTTTGGCTAGTGACGGCTTTTGGAAAGTAAGAATCAATTGCAGTATCAAGTCCTTGTCAAAACTCCTCGGTTGCATTGATATTAACTTTAATCCTTGTAGAACTAAAAAGAAAATTAAAATGCATTCCAAACTATAGTTGTTACGTAACACTCGGAACCGAATACATAAACGTCAGTATAAAATGTCACGACTAAAGATTTTTAAATATTATAGAACTCTATTTTTTATTGAGTTAATTTGGTGAAGAATTGCCAAGAAATTAAAAGACAGAAAAGTGCAAATGATGTCTCTTTGTGTGCAGGTGATGTCAAACCAGGAGGCCTACAATTCAATTGAAGACATGGAAGACGCTCAAGAAGCAGCTGAGACGTTAATTAGGGAAGCGCTCTCCAGAAAAAGCTACGGTGACATATCCTGCATAGTTGTTATGTTCCACTGATCTCCAGCTTTTTTGCCTAATCTATAGATCTGTCGCACGTAATGTAAAGTTTAAACTTAATTTTAAGATCTTTCACGTTTGGGCTGATCTAGCAATCGAATGATAGTTACCTGAGTCTCTTGTCTTGTTTCTTTTTTCTTTTTTCTTTTTTTGGTATTTCCTTTTTTTTTTTAATGTTGGTGTCAAAATATGATACGACCCTCGGAATGGATTCCGGTGGCCGGATCGGATAATCGCTCTTCGAGTGAGCATAAACTCCAAGAAATGAGAAATAGAGGAAGGGCTAGTGAGAATAGAGAAGGAAAGGAAAAACTAATTCATTTCATTCATATCTCCCTTTTGCCAAGGATAGCTTATATATTTATAGGCGCAAAAAACTAACTAACTATTTCTTTTATCACCACTAATTAACAAATTCTAAAAATAAACTAATGTTTAGGGGTGTATCATTATAATAGCGCAGTATTCATTTTATGCAATACTAAATTTTAATGTTAATGTTATTTTTTCGAAATGTAAATTGTATTTTAAAGTACAGAAATACAAGCTCTAATGTTGACTTAAATGACCTTGCAATAGGAGCATAATTTAACCTCAACTATTGATCTGTTCCACCACTTAATTAAATAGAAGGACGTCTTAAATCTCAGCTATTAACAAGATGTTTTTTTAATATTATTAAAATACAAGATACTAGGTGCATAAATATCAGCTTCAAGTATTAATAAGATTTTTTTTTTAATATTGTTAAAAAAAAATATAAAGTATTAAAAGCAGGTTTCGCTATAGGTATTAAAATTACTCTTTTTTCTTTGTCTACTTTCACCTTTGACGACTTGAAGAGAGAGGTAGCGAGTTGAAAGAACAGGGAGAGAGTGGGAGAACGAGGAAATTGAAACTGTGAAAGTGTGAAACGCGGGAGAGGGTGTATAAATTGCAACTTTAAGAAAAAGGGACACATGTTTATTCAACCAGATTTTGAATGTTTGAATTAGAAAATACAACTTTTCACATTTAGGAACATTTTGACTAACACGGAAGAGAGACAAAAAATACAAGCTTTCAATGCCAGTTAACAGTTAACTGGTGTTAAAACGTTAACCGACATGAAAATGCTTTCACGTCGGTCAATCGATTTAGAAATACTTTCACGTCAGTTAAACGCGTCGACTGTTAAAAAATAAATTTTATTTAGTAATATTTATATTAAATTTTATAGTTGATTCTTATTGGCTATTGTGTTTATTTTTATCTTCAATCTAATAGTTAGTATCATGAAGAAAGTATTTTTTTTAAAGAATTTTATATTATCAGATATGATCAATCATGTCTTAACACAAACAAATTTGATGAACTCGCCAGCTATGCCACTACATGCAACACGGACTTTGAAACATACACACGTTGTGCCTTGATCTATAATATATCTTTAGGTTTACCCACACAATTTTGAAACACATTTTTGTTTTAGATGGAATCGCACAACCATAAAAAATAAAATATTTAACAACTAATATCTAAATACCATTATAATTAAAATAAAAAAAATTAGGGTTGAAAAACGAAAGGGTCTGTTTGGTGGTGTGGTAATTGGGTGTTGGTGGAAATCTGTTATTTTGTTGATCTGTTTCTATTTCATGTAATATGAGCATTTAAAAAGAATTTCTAAGAAGGTAAAGAATTTGAAGGAATTTGCAATCTAAACAGATATGTAAGGAATGAATCACAACTGTTGAAAAGAATATTGTTATTGGTGGAAGCAATCCGTACTTGTATCTGATCGCATGTATTAAACGACGTTGCTTGATGAATTTGTACAAGTTTCCCTTTAAAAAATAAAAAGGAAAAAAAATCAACCTATCTATTGGTACCTAATTTTTGCATAAAAACAGTCTTATTCCACTAGGGCGAAAGGATGTTTCTCTGGCTGGAAAATATTGATTAATTTGTCTTTCTGGAAGGAAGAATATACACATTCTCCCTATCTTTTATTTTTTGCTTTCAATATTCTTTACATGAATTCCCTCCTGTTTTTGGAGGAGAATCTCATTAAAAAAAAAAAAAAGTATATAATCTGTAAATTCTCAAGAGTTAAATGTTCATTTTCTAAAATAAAACAAGAAAAAAAAATATTAAGGTTATTAAATATAATTGTTAGCAAAAGGCCGCTATTATATATATAAACCCCTGGATCCTCAAATCCACTTGTGATATACGTAAGCTAGATTAATATTGATAAAACAACGGTGAAGAATTTTAAACCAAATTGTTGCTGATAATTATCATGATCATCATCTGCATTAATATCCTGCAAATAGTTGTTGTACAAGCTCTTGAATTCTTTGCAAATGCACCACCAGTTCTTGCAATTAAACCCCAATATCCTAATTTGTTCATTTCTTCTCCTAATTCCCATGACAAATCTATGGAATTTCCACGTCCTAGGTGGTATAAAATAGATCACCATTGTGTCATTGCCCTTGCTCTTGCTCATTGTCATTTGGCAGAACTCAGTTATACAGCACAAAACCGGCAGCTCCCATTCTTTGCCAAAGAAGCTGAATTTGCCCTTGATAGATGTCTAAAGCAGTGCCTTAAAAAGTGTATTGTAGCCAAATAATATTATTATAATGTTCTCTCAGCTCATTATTTTATCAAGGTTGCTACTCAAGGTTATTTTGCCAAATATTCTTGTTGTTATTGTTGTAATTGATCTATTAATATCTTACTATTTGCGGATCAACAGTACCGGCTATCTTGTCATAATGAGCAGGCTGTGTTGAGATAATAATAATAATAATAATATTATTATTATTATTATTGTTATTATTATTATTATTATTATTATTATTAGAGGAGAATTACCAATAAGTTTCCATTCTTACAGTCGCATGAAAAGGAGTAGAGAGATGAATTATGGTAACCAAAGTGAGAATAGCTGCTAATAAAACCACTAGCCTCATGATAATATATCTTTATTAATTTCATGATCAGTGAGTAACAACTCTTTCTTCTTCACGAAAACGGGACAAATTAAAATTATATAAATTAATCAAGAGAAGTACTACCTGCAACAAGTGTTTATCCAATGGTCGTTTTGGGTGTTGGCTTGTGGCTATGAAATTGAGATCCAACGTTGAGACAGATTAGACGTAAGGCTAAGTGGAAACCAGACCCACCCGTATTTTGGATTTTGTCGGTTTTTTGGTTGATGTCGTTTTTAAGGTCATTGTTGTTTTCATATTGATATGTCAGCCTTCGGCCATTTTTGTTTCTATCATTCTATGTGTTCTATAAAATACTGTCGATTTTGATGTTGTAGCCGTTGTAGTTCTTATTAATTCATAGTTGTTATCGTGTCTTGAACATATGATCTTTGTGTGTGGGACCAAGTTATTTATTAGAGATCATGAAAAACAAATCGATCGTCAAATCCATAGGGGCATTAAAGGGCAAAAGTCTTTAATCAAATCAAGAGAGTCAGATTCTCAAGATCCGCTGTGACATGATTTTTGCCCCACTATCCGCGTACCAGCTTGGATCCATCACAGTTTCTGGTGTAGCAAAGTATGCTTTAGCTTTGTTCAAGTTGTGTAAACTAGCTTGAACTCCTTGATAATTCTCATCCATTCGATGCCAGCAAGAAACAGCTATATGGCCTTGTTTGCCAAAGGTCTGACATATTGGCTTAGAATTGCCTGAAGAATAACTACGGCCTCCATTACAGTAATTACGACCTCGTCCTTGACCTCTAACTTGAGATCCAGAAGCTTGACCACCGCGATCAGCTTAGCAATAAGAGAAGGCTGATTACCAGTGATTAGAATATCACCCACACAAACAAGTAGCAACAATAAAACTGAAGAATCCTTGTACACAAAGAGAGAAGTGTCAAACTTAGCATTAGTGAAACCCCAGTGAAGCAAAGCGGACTTAAGGTGATCAAACCAGGCACGAGGAGCCTGCTTAAGACCATACAAAACTTTACGTAATCGGCACAACATGAGTAAGTAAGATGAGTAGAGCTGACAAACCCCTCGGGTTGGTGCATGAACATTGAACACAGTCTCTCGAAGTGTACCATTAAGGAACGCATTATTAACATCAAGTTGCTTGATATCCCAATTAAAATGCACAGCCAAAGTAAGGACCACACGAACAGTAGCAGATTTAATAACAGGACTATAAGTTTCTTAAAAATCAACTCCCTGGGTCTACAAAAAAACCTTTTGCCACAAGACGTGCTTTGTAGCATTAAATGGTACCATCAGGATTCAACTTCAATTTAAAGACCCATTTATTTCCCACAGCATTCATAGAATCAGAGTAAGGAACTAAATCCCACGTGTTATTATTCTTTATGAGAGCATGATATTTGTTAGACATGTGTTTAGGATTGCTGCCACGTTGCTGAGGTTGTTAGATGTGTTGCCACGTTGCTGGAGTTTTTTATTTATTTAATTTGAATGGTTCAAACAAGTCGTACCTAGTTTTTAGAAAGTTGTTGATTTTCAGTTATGTATGTTTGTAATCATGGCACAAGTTAAGGACCATGATTTTAGTGGGTTGTTGTTGATCAAGTTATAAATTGTAATGTTTCTGACGTTAATTAATTCAATTCAGTCTTTTACTTCAAAATACGTTGCTCTAAATTTCCATTTGATTTCACAGCAGTAATATTTTTAAAACACAAGAAAGCTTTGTTTTTTCTTTTCTTTTTCTAAAATAACTACAATATTCATCCTCCATAACAGCTTTCCAATTAGCATCAGCAAGTGCGATCTTCACACTAGTAGGCTCAATAGGATCGGACTCTACAGACATTGGATTTTTGATAGAAGAATATACTTTTGGTTTAAAAATACCTTTTTGAGACTAAGGCCCGTTCACTTTGCTGATTCGAGTTTATAATTCGAGTTGAGATGTGATTTTGTGTGAGAGTTTTTTACTGTAGTAAAAAATTTAGATGTGACTGTTTCTGAGAGCTTTTTACTGTAGCAAAACTCGAATTCTAAACTCGAATTGGCGAAATGAACGGAGCTAGGCATGGGATGTGTGGAAGTGACTTTTGGGCAGGTTGTGAAACAAAAGGTGGTGTAGACTCAAGTTGGATAACATATAAAATGGGAGTAGGAAGAGGTGTAGACGCAAGAGGAATAGGTAATACATTCGGCGCAACAGAAGGAGATGAGGAAGCTATAGGGGAGAAATTATGATGAGGAGAACAAGAAGTAATAGGAGGAGAAGAAAAGGATTGTACCTCACGTGAGATAGAAGGAAGAGATTCAACTGTGTGTAAACCAGTAGCAGCAGTTTGACCTTTTGGTGTGAAAGTAACAGTAGGCAGTCTTGAAACAGAAATAGAGGAAGGGATGTGTCCAAACAAGCTTTCATACAGAAACTCAGTTTAACAAAAGACGACATTTCTAGAAATATAGATTCGACCTAAGGGATGTAAACATTTGTAACCCTTATGATGAGCACTATAACCCAAGAAAACACACTTGGAAGAACGAAACTGAAGTTTATGAGAATTATAAGGACGAAGATGTGGAAAACAGGCACACCCAAACACCCTGCGAAAAGCATAATTGGAACATGACCAAATAGTTTTTGAAAAGGAGAAATATTACATAACACTGGAGTAGGTAACCTATTAATCAGATAAGTGGCTGTAGAAAAAGCTTCCCACCAGAAAGACAAGGGCATGTGAGCTTGAGCTAATAAAAAGAGAGGCCTAGTTCTGTGACATGTCTATGCTTTCGTTCAACCCGATCGACCATTATGTTGATGAATATGAGGACAAGGATGTTGAAAACCAATACCAAGTTGAGCAAGAAAATTAGAAAAAGAACGATACTCGCCACTCCAATCACTTTGAACAGACTTAATAGGAAGATCAAAATATTTTTCAACATGAAGCTTAAATTGTTGAAAAGCAGAAAGTGTAAATTAGCACCAGAACATTTCTACTCTCCCTTTTTATCTCCAAGGCCAATATACTACAGTAATTCAATCTCTTAATCGGATTGGATATCACTTGAAGTTAGAAGATCAATACATTGTAAGAATTGAATGAGTACATGTCATGTCATAAACACCATATTTGTGTCAATTATATATTGAACATATTAATTTAGATGAGTTATGTGAACTATAGTTATGTCAACCTCAGTAATAAATGTATTTCATGTTTCGAATTGACATTTTTTGACATGCACGGTTAATAAATAAGCCGTGTTAAGGATGATTTTTCTAGGGTGAAATATTAGAAGAGACCCCTTTTAGAGATGGTATCGAATATAGTACAAAAAAGAATTGAGTTAAATTTATACATGAAATAACTTGAGCAAATAACTATACTTCAAAACTGACACCGTTTTGCTAATATGATTAATACACAAACTTGACTTTTCTCAACGACAGTGAATAATTCTCCATCCTCTGAGCTTCCTCACATGTCGACGAAGTATTACCAACTGTCCAATCAAGAACCAAAGGAAACTTGTCCTTGTCCCGAAAATACACCACAAAACTCGTGTTTGACAACTTGAACATGGCTTCTTATTCCGCTAATATATAGTAGAGCATAACTGCAAGGATTAAAACCCCACACCTTGGTATGATTATAGTAACTAGATAATACTATAGTGTAGTTTTGAAGTCCAATCGGGATAGAACTAAGTTGGCAACACTCGCCATTTGAACAATTAGTCCCAAAACTAACGTCCTCAACTTGGTGATCACAATAAGATACGCAACCTGCGCCAATAACGGAGCCAGAATATTTTATCAGTGGGGAACTACAAAAAAAGTAGATATATATATATATATATATATTTTAGACTAGGACATAGTTTTAAATTTCAAAAAATCGAAAATTATAATTTCAAGATTCGAGTGGGGGAGGAACTGACCGATGCTGTATCTGCGCTCCCCTCGGTAATTGTTGATCAAAACGGCGTGAGTGTCGCAGCCGACGGCAGTGAACTTGTTCTTGCCGGCGGAGATAGTGAAATTGGTGGTGGCCAGCGAGAGCCATGCGGTGGTTTTACTGGTGTTTGTTCGGAGCCCCCTTGGATCATAAGAGTCTCTGGCTACGTACTGGAGGACTTGCAGCTCGCCGTTGAGAAGTGATATGTCGTTTATCTGAACATTGCCGGTGCCCAAAAATGGGGTGGGAATTCCGGTGGAATTGTCGCAAGTGATGTTGAACTTTTTGTCTAAATAGCAGCTGTCACCAATGCCGAAGGTATACGGAATGGTGACATTTCCGCAGCGGTCCTCGCAGCAAGGAAGGGCTTGATGAGCGGTAGCTGAACTGGTGGCGCAGTTGAATAGCACCGTTTGTTATTATCAGCCCTATTACGTGTGAGAGTTTCGTGATTTTCCGTAAATGATATTTCTAAGTACTACTTTTTTCTTTTTTTAAGTGTTGTCCCGTTTAGTTCGTTGATTTAAGTTTTTAATTTGAATTGATATGTGACTTTATGTGAGAGTTTTTTACTGTAGCAAAAAAGTTAGATGTGATTGTTTCTGAGAGCTTTTTACTGTAGCAAAACTCGAATTCTAAACTCGAATCGGTGAAATGAACGGGGCCTAAGTCTAACACAAAGTGCTTCTATATTTATAAATAGAGGTTATTTGCATACTATGCCCATGATACTAATTATTCGTAGGGGTCGCATGGAGTGGGTAAACGGCCAGTTTAGAGGCGTAAATTAATTAAGGTTAACTTAAAAAAAAAAACCCTGATTTCGTTATTAGTCTCACTTTAATCCATAACTTTTAAAATGTTCCTAACCTATTCCACAATTTATCAGTTTGTTTCAATTATAATCCTTTTCATCAACTCATCATAAGCTAAAAGAGAATGGATCTTATTCATATTATTTTGTTTGTTTTTAACATCCCGGCTTAAGTGTGAAAAGGAATAAAACTGAAACAATCTGAAAGATTGAGTATTAAATTTGAGGCGTTTTAAAAGTTAAGAATTAAAGTGAAATTAACAGCAAAATTCAGAGAACATTTACTTGAATTCACCCCATTTATCAATAGTGATTTGTTTATTGGACCGGTTGAGGAGTAACTGATAAATGATGTACCACCACAAAGAAACGATTACATTGGTATTCTTAATACGTCAACTCTCAGGACTTGGGAATGCATAGCATATGCAAATTTGTAGGATTCAAGCTAATGAAAGACAAATTAATACTTTGATCTGCTGATAAAAAAATAAATATTTTCGTTTTTGAAAATTCTATAAGCTGAGGTGAAGACTGATCAATTGTGGAGCTCAATATATACTGGAGGTCAAGACTGAAGATTCGTAAAATGTCTTTTAAGTTCTAATAAAATGCGATGTTTAATTTTTTATTTTCAAGAAGTAGAGAAGTAAACTCTAACAACATTGTCCACGATTAGTGTTTAATTAACATACATCGACTATATAATTAACTAGTTTTCGCATAACTACTGTCTTTAACTTTACGTGGAAACAATACTCACACCTATAATCAAGAAAATATTTTGCAATTTTGTTTAACGAGCGTACGCCACGTGATCAAATTTCTATATTTGATAGATAATTACTATGAAAATGTAACCATTCTGTTAGGACTATTAGTTGACAAATTTGTTGACAAAAAGTTGTAAATTCTAAAACAAAATCAGCAAGATTATGGACTACTGTAGAGACTCTATTCTTGACTACTTGCACCGGATTTGGGATGATGATTTGGGATGATTTCCTCAATAAAAGAAAATAAGTTTATGGAGCTTATTTGGTTGACTTTTGGTAGCTAATTGATGGGCTCTATGTATGGGAAGAATCCTTGAAGGAGAAGTTGCTTTATTTAGGGTGATTTTGGTAGAAGAATAGATGGGATTATAGACCAATTTAAGGTGTATATATTTGGTTTGCAGCCATGAACGTGGTAGAGCTTTTGAATGAAATATTCTGCAGTAAAATGCTGCTTTGATGCTCTTTGAGTGAAAAAAAAAAACAAAAACAAAAGGTGGTTCTTCAAGAGAAGAACGTATTGCTTTCAGGGGAAAGTTTTCAAAGACGAGTGGTGCTCGCTGGACAAGGCTACTAAAAGGATTCTCCACAACGACAACAACATCAAGGAGGGAGTCTTTGAGTGTGTGAGACCGATTGGTGTTTGCAATCTCTTTATCTTAGTGGGTTGTTCACTGTCTGGGCATAGCCCTGCAGATGTAGGTGTGCGCACCAAACTGTGATATCAATTTCTTGTGTCTTTTATGTTTATGTTGATCTTTCTGCACTTATAATTTGTTGATGCTGAGTCAAAAAAAATCCATCTGCACGTATCTGTCATCAATGTTAGAACTAGTGTTATAACACTTTTTGTGACACACAAACGGACCTCTTACATTCAAAACTCATTCGTATAGCGCTGCATGTTTCGATCACTGTACAGGAGTGGAACCACAAGTGACGGTTCGTGGCTTGCGAGGGATAAAAGTGACTCCGTATAGAATGTCGATTTATGACTAGTGGAGGATACATAAGTCATAAAATTAAGTTTTCATGGTTCTCATCAATAGCCTTCCATATTGAATAATGAATATTACTTGTTATTAATTATAATTAAGTTGAACTCGATAATTAGTGGTGGGGCAAAATGGCCAAGAAACTAGCAGTCTAGAACTGCGCTTTGTCTTTCATTGACTAATCATGTCATCATATATGTAAATCACGTACCCGGCCAATTCTATATATAAATTACCTTGATGACAGATACGTGCAGATGGATTTTTTTTACAACTAGTGTTATGACATTGACTAATCATGTCAACAATTACTCCAATAAGATAAGTTAGTGCGTCAAACTTTTGAAAAACTATAAATAACTTTGTATTTAAAACTGTGTTTCGTGGGGAAAAAAATTAACTTAAGATGCATATATATATATATATATATATGTGTGTGTGTGTGTGTGTGTGTGTGTGTGTGTGAACCGGCACCATGTCTTAAGTACTTGTTTACAAACATTCATATTCAGTAATGTTGGTATGGCGTAAATGAGATGGGTCTGTTTGACAAGAGTTTATTAGAAGCTGTTTTTAGTTTATGGTTCAAAAGCCATTAGGGAAATGTTTGGATGATCTATTAAGAGCTTTCAATTAAAGCTACAAAATGATCGGTTTCGAGAAAAGACACTTCCGAATAGATTTTAAAATTTGTACTATACTTTCATTACAGCATTATAAACATCATTTTTTTTGCTTATTAAAAAATTTAAACTTTGTATTAAACCCAATTACCAGCTCTTTAAAAAAATGTGCCATCCCACACTTATTAAAAAGTCACGGATTTTACTTTTTTTTTTTTTTGTTCTATTGACTTAAAAAAAAAAAAGAAGAAAAAAAAGAAGAAAAAAAACCTCTGCGAAACAGGCCCTGTAGCATACATTTCATAGTCGAAACACAACTTCTAAATTCCTGAATCTTATTTTAATCCATAAATGAACTTGAACTTGCAGGAGAGGTAAACTTGGCCTTATCACGAAACACTCGAGTTGTTGCATATAAATGTCCTCCTCAAGGTAGCATTAAAAAAAGTTGTCTTGACGTTCATTTGGCATATCTCATAATTGAAGTGCATGTGTAACTATGGATTAAAAAATAATAATAATAAGGACTTAAATGAATTTTAACATAACCACAAGCAAGGAGGTTCCTTCCTATCGCCATTTATGCATGAATGGTTCATATTGCATTTTGTATATGTTTACTACTTAGTACTGATTCTATTCCTTCATCTGGGGTAGGATTAATGTAATATTTCCATGTTCCACATAGATCTTTTCAAGGATATTGCTCCTTAATAGTAGCTTTTTAGTATCAAATTTGGTTTTCATTACGAAAGATTTTTAACAAGGCCTCTCCTTGTAATTTTCCAAGGAGATTTTAGACATTTTCAAAAATTATTTCCAATTTTAGTTGTTTCTTTGTCAGTCTTTTGGGTTGTAAAATGACCTGTGTTTTTTTAAATTTATTTTCGTATTTATTTCTTAATAATATTGGGTGTTGCTTGCTTGTAGGTGTCAATTAGGAATGATACCTGGTAATGGAAAATATTTAAATTGGTACTTTCTAATTTCAATTTCTATTGAGGACCATATTCTAAGGCCTAATTTTAAGTGCTGTCCATTACAAAAATTGATGAACTTACCCTTTGTATTTATTCATTAAAAGCTTATTACTCTGGTATTTAACAACATTTCTCAAAACAAAACCTGAACATTCTTATTCACAATCTTTTAGCTTCACAAAACAAAACCTGAACTTATTCACAATCTTTTACCTTCATTACAAAGTATTTAATTAGATAACCAGAACTAGTTAGCTAGAATAATTGATCAACAAAATCAAAAGGCTGCACTTCTTTTTATACATGTGAGGATAATCAATCCAAGACAGAAACTTTTCAACTTCAAGGTCAGGGACTTTCCGGGTGTCGAGTGATGTCCTGAAAAACCTTCAACCTGTTTCTCCTCATAAGCTTGATTTCATTTCCAGAAATACAACCCCTTAACTTCGACTTTACAGAGTAAGCTGTCGAATCTCCACACTTCTGGTTCTGACCAAAGTACAAACTACGTCGCGCAGGTGGATTCCTTGACCAAACAGAATTTCCAGGGGTGCTGTTCTCATCTCTCGGATTACAGAACTCGAGCTTTCGGGTCACATTTTTCATCTGAGTCTGAAGGTAAGGACTTTCATAGACTATGTTTGAATTCATGTTCTCATCATTGAACTCATTTCCACTATTCCATCTCTGAACGCATTCGCGCTTTTTGCTTGCTGCTTTCATCTGAGTCTGTAGACAAGGACTTCCATTGATTTTCATACTTTCCTCGCTAAATACTTCTTCACTGTTCCACCGATTATAATAATATTCACACGTTTCTTCTTCTTCTTCTTCAACCATATCTGCCCAGCTCTTCTTTCTATTGCAATCTGAGGAATCCAATGTTGGCTTTGAACTTTCAATCATAGGTTTACCAAGAGCAATTGGTGAAGTTGTGGTCAAATCTTTGCTTAAATTACTCTCATCATTTGTAGATTTCTTCTTATCACTGTTTTCCGAAGAATTCTTCCTTCTCCAATCCTCTTCATTTGATGGATGCTTATTTGAATTACCAACCACATGTTTTCTCCACTGTTCTGGTCTCCTCTCTTCTCCATCACTAAAACCCCACAAACATCTTCGTGGCTGTGTAAATGGAGTTCGCACACTGAACCTCTCTGGAGCTGGAGAAAAGTAGGTCTTCTTCAGAGAACTTGCTTCTGTTCTACTTGTACTAATGCCTGCCTTATTTGGACAAGCCTGTTGTGTATATTTCAAACTGCATCCTTCTCTGAGTGACATGAAACGCAAACTCTTATCGTTGTCACTCGCTGTGAAATTGGCCTCAAAATTACCATTATTCTCAAATTGATATGTATCCTGTTTTCGAGCGTCTTGCGACCATCTTGGTATTGTGGGAGAGAATAAAAGTGTTGACATTTCTTTGCAGCTATTTTCACAGCCTCCAACTGATCCTGTCTCGAGTTTAGTGAGCATTTCATGAGCACGTTCCAATGACTTGGCATACGTCTCATCCATCACATTCTTAACCGACGAAGCTCTTACAGCCTGAAGCAAAGACTTTGCCTCTGGTATTCTGTTCATGTGCATCAAGCAGATTGCTAAATTGCATTGTTTATTCTTGTCCGACTCCAGCAGTAGAGATTTCCTAAAGAAAATGTTACAAAATTTAAGAACAAATTCTGTGTTTTCTCAAAAAGAAAATGAATGCAACGTTATATAAGAATCAAAAGCTACCTGTAATATTCTTCTGCAGTTATATAATTATTTTGCTGCAAGTAAGCCCAGGCTAAGTTTCCCAATATCCTGCATTGATACAAGAAAAAGGTTTATGCATATTCAAGGAATATATATTTTAAACAAGAACTAAGGACTAGGACAAATGTAATGTATTAATATTATATACATATATCTATATATATGTGTGTATGTATATATATACCTTGCTTTTTCTTGTTCAATAGTTATATGAACCTTCTTCCCCTGAGATCTTGCTGTCTTTATCCTTCTTCCACCAAAAGCTGTGCCTTCCTCAATGCATTTCAGTTTGTTTTCGAGCATCTCAATCTCCTCTTTATTTCTTCCTGCCCTCTGCACAGAAAGAATAAAAGAGAAAAATTAAACTTAAAACTGAAGAATTGATGGTTTTTGTTACCAATTTTCACTCTTTTTCATATTCAGAATCAGTCAAAACATAACAAAAACAATCTTCATTCTTTTTCATATTCAGATCAATCAAAAAATAACGAAGTTCGCTCTCAAAGAATAACTTTTGGTTTTTACAAAACCATTACACCAAGCAAGGCAAAAGAATTCCATACTTCAATTTCATCTTCTAACTTCTATTTGCATTAAAATTAAACTCGAATTCAAAATCGAAACCGAAAACAAAAGGCTGCTTATTATAGAAGAGCAAGAGAAACGTGTACCTTGTACAATTCAACAAGCACATTGTCAATAGATTCCTGAGAATCAAGGGGACAGAGATGACGAAAAGATTTAATCGCCTCGATCGCCTCGTCGGACCGATCCAATTGCTTCATCACAATCGCCATGTCCTTCAACGCACTGTCAACTCTATCCCCTGCATTTATTGCAGACCAAAACAGAGATATTGCCTTGCCTGGATTCTTCTCTATCAGCTACATAAGGAGAAAAATCAAGTTTCAATAATGGGGTTCTCTCGAAAATGTGAAAATCTGAAGAAATTTCTATACAAAAGAAAAGAAAAGAATAGAAGTAGAAAGAATTCAAGAAGTGGCAACAAGAACAAGTTAGAGTTTTCTCACCTGAACTTGTTTGGCTCTGACATAGGGAGAATTACCGGCAGGAATTTTGTGAACCGCGTGAAAACGATCGCCATTTTTCGCCGGAGACCGTCTCTTACATTCCGTCATTGACGTAACTGAAGAATACGAAGGCTTTAAACTGTTCGACGACGCCGGAGGAGGCGTCAAGAACCCCCTACAATTAGGTGGAAAGACGGTGATCTCGTGATCGTTGTTGTTCCACATTTTTTTTTCTCTCCTCTGATCGATTCCCGTCACTTTCCCGGGAAAATCTCGGTTACCCTTTTCTTAAATCTCCAAGAAAGCAGTTGGAGAACTTCCCTCTTGAACAAATTCAATTTGCTTTGGACGGGATACGACGCGTTTCTTGAAGGAACGCGAATCGGTTTGTTGCTGTATATAGTGGTAAAGATTACCACTTTTTCTTCCTCTCTTGAGAGAAAATTCGTTTTCCCGAAAATGGGTTTTTTTCTGGGAAAGTGTGAGAAAGCGTGATGATGATCGACAGTGTGTATAATGAGAGAGAGTAAAGGGAGAAAACGGAGAAAGGTGAAAGGAAGCAGGGAGAGAGAGAGAGCTAGCCGTTTATATATAATTACTAGCCGTTGGGGTTGAGGAGATTGTCACACGTGTTTTTCATCCGTGTGACACTGTGACCGCCTCAAAAGAAAGTGAACTCAAACTCAGGTGACGAATCTATTTTTCTTTTTCTTTTTTTCTTTTTTCTTTTTTGAATGGAATCTATTCTTTAATTCCATTCAAGATTAGAATCACACAACCCTTTTCCTAAAAAGAAATAATATATTACTTAATTCTCCACTTCCAAAAAGAAAAAATAAATAGTTATTCTCTTATACAAAACATTACTTATTCTCAACAAAAAAAAAAAAATAGAGAGATTTAAGAATTACTCGCTTGAATTCTCAAAATAAAACAATAATAATAATAAAAAGAAATCCACCTACAGGAAACCAGTTTTTTTTTTTTTTTTTAAAGCTGAGTTTTGGTTTTTTTCATAAATGAATTTTTACTTTAATTGGTTTTGGTTAGTTTTTGAAGAGTGCCAAATGATGGAATTTAGACTTTCTAAGAATTTAAACTTTTATTTTAAAAGTCAACTTATTAAGAGTGTCTATTGTCCAGTGTCTTTATAATTAGTGTTTATTGTTGTTTTTAAATAATATAAAATTCGGGTTTCTTTTTCCTATTTAAACACACTCGCAAGAGGGGGCACTCTTTAAAGTTATTAATCTTGAATTGAATGAAGTGAGCCGCTCATTTAAGTTAATTAGGCTCCATTTATTTATCTAAAACCGTATTGTTTTGGGATAAACCCGTGTAGAAGCATTAAGCAATTTTGCACTTTCTTCTAAATAGATAAGAGATATCCATTTTTCTTAACAAAACTATTATCTATCTGTAATCTATAATCTATAATCTATAATCTATAACCTATACAGAAGGGAGAATGAGTTGCAATTTTTTACTTCAACCAAATAAGCCAATGATTCACATCACATAATTATCTTTAATTTTAAATATAATGGTCACGTTCATTGCACCGATTTGAGTTTAAAATTCGAGTTTTGCTACAATGAAAACTCTCAGAAATAATTATATTTAATTTTTTTTATTACAGTAAAAAACTCTCACATAAAGTCACATGTCAACTTGAATTAGCAAACTAAACGAGCCCTAACTTACACATTCTACCACACTTCGTCTCACACCTCGTGGGGGACGTAGAGGGCTACTTGGAGGAGGTGGTGGAGGCCATGGGATTGGAGGAGTTTGGGACGGTGGCGGAGGTTTATCTCATCTCACTTAAAGTTGTTGATCAAGAAAGGCCTTGCGTTTGTTGGCTTAATTAATTGCTTAATTAGCATGTTAAGTTTTGCTGTTGTTATTGATTTCATTTCCATACGTCTGTTGATTTTCTGCTTCGAAGATATTGTATAATTTGGAATTAATTTTAAGTTATTTACAGAGGAAATCTTTCATATAATTGTAGAATTTGGTATGGATACAATTTTTGTCATTTATTTTCATAAGTTTAAATAGTATATCTATTAAAAAAAAAAAACTTGTGAAACTATTGATGATAAACACCACAAAATATGTGTCTCATCAAAAGAATGTTATAGCTTATAGGGTTTACTTTCTATTAATTAGAGGCATTATTCTATTTCTGTTCACATACAAGTACTGGATTCATGTTTTAAATTAATATAAAAAGTACTGTCACCAATAGACGTAGAATCAAGATAAAACTTAAAAGAGAGAAAGGAAAACCGAAAAAGGTAAATTAAAGGAGGATTTTCAAAAGAAAATGGAGAATTTTACCTAATAATACTCTCATCTTTATAGCTCTAGTTAGATTTTAAAAGAGGAACTTAAAAGTTAAAACTACTCGGTGTAAATTTAGAATTGTATCTGATCACCCTTCAGTAACCCAATATGAACGCTTCACGTCAACATTTTCATTAGTATTTAAACAAATTTTGACAGAGATTATGTTTTGGACACTTTCACATAGTTGAGGGGTTGCAATAACCCCTTTTAAAAACTCCGTGTACTACATAATTATTTTATAATGACATTAACGTTTGGTTAGAAGATTAAAACCATGATTTGAATTATAGTTCATGATTTACTACGGTATTTTCTCTCACAAAAAATACACGTAAATCAAAAATAGTTCTAATCACATGATTCTAATCCATGAACCAAACATTTAAGAAAGAATCCATACTAAATAAAATAAAATAAACATCCCTCTCCTAAGGTAATATGCCTTTTTTTTTTCCTGCCCATTCTTTCATTCTTATTAAACATTTCTTTTTTTTTTTCTCCTTACCAAATGTAGCTTAAAGTTGAATTTCAAAAGAAATGATTGGGAAGTAATCACGCAACTAAGGATATGAATGTATTAGCAAGCAAAATAATTATTATGTGAATAGTTTTCATTACTCGGCAAAAGTAGTTCAGTTAATACTTAATCGGAAACAAAAGAGCGTTACACTTTTCTACGTAGAAAATGTACCCGAAAATTTTGTTTATTAACAGTCAATATACTTGTGTATGGACATAGCTATCCACCTAAGCGTCATACAATTGCATCTAATGATAACATATGTAATTGTTTCGACCCAAAAAAAAAAAACCAAAAAACAAAACCAACCAACCAACCTTAAAGCGTAAAACCATGTCAATAAATCCATCAAAATTTCCTGGTTGATGCACGCAAAAACTGCAACATCAGTGTGGTTAGGTTGTCAGAAAGCAGAACACGATCTATTATTACTATCCCATTCCCATACAACATTGTATTGATGCTCCAAATCCGCAACCTTTGGGGAATCGTCTACGAGAGGAGATGTTTCCCTCCTGAAGACGGCAATCTGGGAAGCAAAACCCGGCTCGATGTCACCAGATCCACCAACTCCACTGAATTCGACGCTATAATTGTGCTCCGTGGCCAAGTCTGTTGCCCAGTGATTGAACTGCTCTCTAGTCCACTCAAACTTATGGTCGTGGTTTCGAAATTTACTAGATTGTGACTGAGTTTTGTCATCTGGATCCTCTTCTTGGCTCGACAGATTAGATCTCTGAAGTATGACATTGTATTCGTAGTTCGGAGTAGAAACTATGAGAACCTTTGGGCAAAAGTAGCTCAACACAACATGGCCAAACAACCATGCTTGATCTTCCTCCATATGCTCAATCACCTGTAATATCCAAAAAGAGTAGGCAGTTTATATTTTTCCTTAATAAGAAAAACTTAATATTGATGAAGAAAATACAAAGAAAGAGGACAAGGGGTCCTCAAAGGGACAAAAACTAAAGATAGGAAGCAAAAACAAAAAAGATGGGAACAAAAACAACTTAATTAAAGTAAAAGGAAAGCCTTTGAATTCTTTATCTGCAGTGGCCCACAGCGAAACTAAAAATTTAGCCTTCTCAAAAAAGTCTTCCACCCCAACTCTTTATCTCTAAAAACTCAAGCATTTCTGTCCAACCATAAGGTCCTCATTATAGAGATCAACATGTACATCCAAAGGACTTTAGCCTTTTTCTTTGAACCAAAATCAAACATTTCTTCATCAATCAGAGACTTAAAATGAGCCGGAAAAACCCCAAAGAAAACCTGCCACCTGAAATAATCTTTGCCAAAGCTTCCTAGCCACATAGCAGTGCAAGAGAATATGATCTAATATTCCCCTGCATTTTTTACATAGAACACAGCACCTGGGAGAAAGAGACCTATGGGGGTTCCTTCTTTGAACCATATCACAAGTATTTAATTTTCATTAAAAACCAGCCAAATAAAAACCTTAACCCTCTGAGGAACACTAGATTGCCAAATGAAATTAAAAGAATCAAAAAGGATCAGCAACTCTTTTGTCAATGATGTCAAGGTAAAACGAATTACAGGAAAAGCCTAAGGAATCACACAACCAAATTATTTTGTCCAGAACCAAAGACCTTGGAGTAAGACTCCAGGACCTGAAGATTGTGTTGGAAATTTGAAATTCCAATTCGCAGAATTGCTACTGGACAAAGTATACATATCCACAATATGGACATATTGACTATCTAAAATCCGAAGCAAACGAGGGAACACCAGCTCAAAAGCTTGGCTTCCACACCACACATCCTTCCAAGAACGAATTCTACTCCTTGAAGTGAACCCTCATCCCATTTAGTGTTTTGAAGAAAATCTGTCAGACCTCCATGGATTTCCAAACGACCCTCTAGAAATCTTATTCGTGTCCCAACCATTTGTATGCATCCCATGTTTACTCTTAATAACCGTAACCCATAATGAATGAAAGAGTAGGCAATTAATCACATCAATGAATCTAACCATGGATAGAATTTGATTTGCACCCAACGGAAATAAAAATAAAAATAAAAATAATCTACCACTTGACTGTTTCTCACAAGCTATAAGATATTCTCATTATTAGTTTCCTCCTCTTTAATTAGTTCATTTACCATTGGAAAAAGAAAAAAAAAAACATATCCTAACATTGTAAGAATCTCAGTTAAAAGAAACACAAATACAAGATTGCATGATCAAATCCAAGTTCTGAGATCAGGGGCATATTAAAAACGTGTCAGAGAAATAATCACTTCGATAAATTAACCGAAATTGAAATATAAACCGTAGGTTGAGGATAAAAAGGTCATGCAAGAAGAAATTTAAAATTCACAAGGGAAGGCATTACCTCTAAACAAGTGCCAATGTCAAATCCACACAGCCGAGAATCAAAACCTGTGATGGAACCATCATAGAGAATTGCAGATGTTATGCCCTTCGATGGGACATCAGCATCTGAGTTTGTGTTTAATTTTGAATGGAGTGTCTGCAGAATTAACAGAAAAATTGGAGATATATGGCCAAGTCAAGTAGCTAATTGCAAGAAAATGAGACGTTAGAGTGGTGCACCTCGCTTAAAACAAAAAAGGCAAAAAATGCTCCTTTCATCAGGAGCATAAGGGACACATGCAAGACATTAATTGAAAGGATCGTTTAAAAGATCACCAGTATGGCAAGATGTTACACCATTGAACTGGAAATATTTCCTTTCAAAAATAAAAAATAAAAAATCTGATAAAAACAGAAACTACCCCGGATTATAGATGTGAAATAACTAATCTAAAAGCATAAAATTACATACTTTTGCTGCACGTATTAGACTCTTGTGTGAGATATCAACACCAACAATTTTTTCTAGAGAAGTCTGATAATTCAGCAAAGAATCCAACAAACTTCCAGAGCCACATCCAAAATCAACCTGCACAGTAAGGAGAGGGTCAAATTTGTGTTCAATTAAGCATTGAAAAATAAAAAGCAAAAACATATGATATGGCCAATTTTTTATATTACCAAATTAGCAGCACAAGATTGCTTAATGTGTTGTAATGCATATTCAACCCGCTGTTTTGAAAGCGGAGGACTGAAAAGAGCCTGCTCCATTCTGTCTTCCAGAGGTTCTGTCACTCGAATCAAAGTTATTGTGTACTGCAACCTGCAGTCTTCTGCATAACAGAAACAAATAAATTATCGCACTGATATCAAACCCGATTACTTAGGAGAGGAAGTAAGCAGGCCAATAGCGGTAATTTTTTTCTAAAAAAAAAACAAAAAAAAACCAGTAACTTTAGTCCTAGAATGACGATAAATAACCAAAGGAATTTCACCTACAATGTCAGATAAACCTGTCCATAAACCGTTAGCATCCAAATCAAACAAGAAGAGAAAAAGATCTTGTATCTTTTCATTGCTAATTATGATAACGTATAGTAGATCTTGTTGTTACCGAATTATGATTATTGGAACTGTTATAACTAGATTAGTCACAAAAATATAACTCTTATAAACTGTAAGTATTTAGGGCATGTTTAGCTCGCTGATTCGAGTTTTTAATTCGAGTTGAGATGTGACTTTATGTGAGAGCTTTTTACTGCAGTAAAAAAGTTAGATGTAACTGTTTCTGAGAGTTTTTTATTGTAACAAAACTCAAATTCTAAACTCGAATCGGTGAAATGAATGGAGCCTTAATATTCAAACGAAATCTCTGCATTCCGCATAATCATAGTTATGAAGGGAAATTAACAGCCAAACCTCCACCCGCACCCGTTTCCCTAAAGAACACCCTTTACTCATTGCACAAAAATGATAAATTATAACCCATTTTTTCCAAGGAATCGCACCCAGTACACAACCAGGAACAATTTCATGCTGTGGCCACAATCTCCCTTATCTTTATAAGGTTGCATGGAGAAGAGAACAACTCACTTGATGATAACAATGGAAGCATATTTCCAGAATCATCAGCAGCAGCTAAAACAAAGTCTTGAGGGGGCAAGTTCATACATAAAAAAGCTGACTGTCCCACAGTCATTTGCGTCACAGCTGCTTCAACTTGAGAAATCACTGATCGTGATCCAATCTCAAACTCAAACTCATCACTGCTTTCCAGAAGTTCTCTCTTCTTTTCACTTTCGATCACCAATGTCGCCGAATAGCTTATACATGATAAGGACCCATTAGACGGGGAGACACCAGAATCTGGGCCAACTATGTCTAGAGAAATTATCCCGTGCCCTGGCATAGAATTTGAGTCATGTGACCTGCCTTCTTTACTATCACTGTGCTGGAACATTCGAATAGATTGACAAAGCACAAATGCTTTGAAAAAACTTTGACGATAAAATTTAATGTCAAGTTCATGGGCATAGCTCTCTAATCTCTCTACAGGCATATCTAGATTCTTGAAATATGCATCTAACCACAAAAGAACTTTCAAAGACGCATTCTGGATTGAATCACTCTGCTTCTTATAAGATTCTTTTGGAGAACATTCTATAATCAAATCCTGAGACTTTGAGTTTATCTTTACTTCACACCTAAACATGCCTCCTGATTCTGCTGCTTCCTTAGCACCATCAGCAACTGCACATCCATTCACACAGTGTGTCCCTTCGACAGCCGAGTCTATCACCTTCAACTTTTTGTGTGATCCTGATGGCTCACACAGTGCTTCCGAGATACTTAGAGGAGACAAAACAGGTTCAGAAAGATGGTGCTGACGGCAGAATGCACAGAGGATATCTCTTGGAAAGGAACCCCTCCAGTTTGCCCTAGTAGTAAATGCTAAAGGTAAGTCAGCCGTAAGTATTGCCCCCCTGGATAACTTGTACACTCCACTAGGTACCTTGCCCAGAAGCATCCTGCAGTTGCAGACTTAAGTATATAATGCAGTTTCTAAGCAAATAAAACATCAATATGATCAAAATAATTGCAGATTCCAAACAAAAATGCACCATACTGTCTTCAAAGCCCAAGAAGAGCAATTAATAATTAAATAAAAATTAAGAGCGCGTCCAACAGGTTTCAGCAAACACATTTAACCTCTCGAGAGGATTCACACAATACTCATCTGCAAGACTTTGAAGTTTGAGCCGAAAGGACGTAGAGGACCAGCACAGGGAAAGTCTAAGAAGTGACTTGCCTACTAAAAGCATTTTTTGTTGTCAGCTTATTATTATGATTACATGCTAAGTGTTGCACACCATAATAGAAGGGGAAAAAAGTATACGAATATCATGTGGAAAAATCAGACGCAAAGAATTAGTGGAAAAATTTTAAAAGGAAAATTTACTTAAAAAAATATATGAAAAAATAAAATTCAGCACTTGTGAAGAAGGCTAAAATGGAGTGGCTGAGAAAGAAAGAATATTCATTTAGTAATCAGTCATAAGAGACCTGTAATATGATTGCATGCTTAAATCTTCATGCCAAAGATCTTTAGACTTCCACGTATATCCAATGGATGCAAAAATTGCATCACCATATATATGCTCACCAGACAAGTAACTTGCCCTTGCATTACAAGATCCCTCCGAATGACAAGGGTTTTTGCCAATATCTGAAGACGGTTCCAACAAAGATGCCTGCAAAGCAGGAAAGTATAACCTTCCTTCAGAAGAAGCTTTACCAATGGGCCTGTAGACAACAACCATGATTAGTGATAGGCATAAAGCATACATACTTATAAAAGCACACAGTACACTATCAATCAACTGTCCTCTTAGATTATCCATATTATTTCTTCCACCCACCTCGTAATCAGAACCTTAGAAGCCTCCACCAAACCCAGTTGGTTTGCAACAACATCCAGATAATACCCTGTTGAAGAAACATTAAGGTTTACGACATCAACGGTCTTCTCATTTGAACATGGTATATATATGGCCTTTATCAAAAAGCTTCTTGGGGAACCAGATTCTTCAATAGCTGAATCTATAATTTCAGGAGGGTAAGGATTTTGCCTCCTAATCCAATGTTGCTCCGCAGAAGTAATGACAATCCCTGATAATTGGGCCGCAGCCTTCATGACATAAGGTATAACCAGGTATGGATTTAACTCCACCTTAGAATCGATTACTTTACTTAGACTGGAAACTTTAGCATCAAGTACAGCAATGACTGAAGCAGGGATTGAACCATAGAGATCGCCTTCTCTCTGCAAGGCTGCTCTCAAGTGACCACTTAGTGGATGAAGAGAACTAAGGAACTGTAACAGTAACAAATAAGTAAGAATAAACAAATAAAAAATAAGGTAGTGTGGCAACTTGATTTTAATATCAAAAAGATTTGATAGTAGCTTGTTTATAGAAAACAACAAAATTAAGGAAATAGAACTTGATTTTTATTTTTTATTTTTTTTGAAAAACAACATAAAAAGCAATCATAAGATCATTCTATCCAACAGGAAGCCTAGAGCTTATTTATTGAAACGTAAATAGAAGATAAAAGTCGATGAATGCTCCCAACAATGCCCAGCCACCAAGCACTGATGCGAGTTTTAAAAAGTCCATCAAGCTTTATATCAAAATAAGAAAATACAAAATAAGTTTTCGGATGCTAAGACTAACGTCCAACATTGACATAAATAGATACATTTGGAAATTTAGAGAAAATTTCTAGCATATAACATTAGTCAAGCGAAGTCATTTCAAATAAATAAGGTAAATGTGAAATATATGCATACAGAAAGCGCAAAATTAATTGCATAAAGGCATACAAGGAAGACAAATAGATATACAGTATATAATTTACCAAAATGAAACTGAAAGGCAGACAAAGCCAAACAAACAGAACAATACTAATCACTTCCAATTGAAAGTTCAAGTACACAAAAACAACTGATAAAAGAAAATTAGTTTAATGCCAAAAACAACGAATAAGAGAAAAATTAGGTTAATGCCATGTAATGCCTATCATCTTATCCAATCATTTCAATGAAAATAATTAGTATAAAAACAATGTAGATGCTCTTAAATAGTTTGTCCTACAAAAACCTATTTAGTTAGAACCAACCTCATCTGAGAACAAAAACTTGACACGACCGACTAAAGCATCCCATGGATCTTGCTGAGTGGGGTTACTTGATGTAGGATTGATGCCAAGCTGCAGCAAAAGGATTACGTAACAAATTAATCCAACAATGAAAATCACAATCCAAATCTTCTTTACATTGTAAATTTAAGTCCTCTTCATTTTCAAATACAGCGCATGGACAATTAAAAATCAAAAATGGACTAAAATTCAGGGTACTGAGTTGTAGAATAAGAGAAACCTTTTCCAAGGCCAATTCAGCAGCATTTTGCTCAGCTTCCTTCTTCTTTTTAAAGATTCCCGAGACAACATAAATTTCTGGTAGCTGCAAAGAGCAGCGATACAGGCAAGGACCTTTTTGTGTGATAGCCAATCCCGGGCATTCATTTTGAGCAGATTCCTGTATTTCCTCAATTTCATAGCTGGCCTTGGAACCAAATTTTTGATATACAATAGATTTTGGTGTGAGGACAGTATTTCGCACTGCAACAGCTGGTGATCCTCCAGTTTCCATCAGTAACCTCTAGATGTCTGATGACTGTTTTCAGAATCACAAATCATTTGAACAAAATAAATCAGCAAACCACTCATTTAATTTCCTAGGAATAACGAGTATTTCAACTAATGTCCATCAGAGGGATAATTCACCGACTGGTGAGTACAAATTAAAATGTAGAACCTAATCTTTATAAAAGCAAGATGGATGCTTTCGTGAACATGAAAAAGTATTGAAAGCTCAAGTTGAACAACCACCCGAGTCTTCTTCTAGGCTCTATAGTTTAGGCACTATTGTTTAGGCTCTAGTAGTTCAACCTCAACAAAAAGTGCATTCCTTGCTGAAATCTGTAAACATGCCAACAAGGAAGAACTACAAAGGGTTGAATTTCACAAGTGCAGAGTAAATAAATTGAGATGTCTTAGAAAAAAATGTCGATCTGAAATTATATTACAATAGGGCTGTTTACATGTACTTATTTACAATCATAGAGACTAACTAGGAAAGAAATAAAACAGGAAATCTCGCAAAATTAATCACCCTAGAATCAGGAAACTACCAAATCCCCTAATTACAGCACACGGATTTCCCAAAATAGGAAAAGCGTGTTTCAACAAGATGACTCTTTTAACAATTGTACATTAATCATAAATAGTCATATTAGCCATAGTCATGCTCCCAAAGATTATCTTTGAAGAGCAGAGGCCAAATCAATTGTCAAGGTTAGAAACATAGCAGAGAAACGCCCATTGCCCAAGAACGCACCTATGATCTTGATAAAAAGACTCGAGAAGGAAACCTCATTCTTAAGCGGACATTCCTATTAAAAAAAACAAAATGCTACTTCAGAACCAGACTTTCAGCAACCTGTAAGTAATAGGGGAATTTCATCAACCTTTTGTCGATTCCTACACCATTGAGATCAAAGATGCTTACTCCGTGTGAAGTCAAATAGCTATTCTTTTACTGATTCAAGGAATGAAAAAGCAAGTCTGAAGCTAAGTCTCCTTGGCTTATCGGTTTTTCTTCCGTCGCCAATGAAATGATGAGAAACCAAAAACTAAGCATGATTTCAAATTTCACCTTCCAAATCTGTTGATTTAGATGCTAGCTAGACATAGAGAGATGACAGTGTTTTCTCCGATTCGCTATATCATTTTGGTATACGCAACTTTAAGTTCATAATGCCATGACATACTGATCTTTTCCTCAACAGTACAGATATCAAAAACTCATTATCAACTAGGTTGTATAGCATTTTCCCACTAGAAACAGCCATTAAAATTTCGTGACTTAATTTCATCTCAAATTGTATACCAAGACGTTATAAATGCAATTTTTAACTTCTTTAACTGAAAAAAAAAACTTAGATGTGAAGGAGTAGTATATCACGGCACACAAGGAATGTCCAGAAAATCTAAAAATAAATTCAGTAATTGGCTCTAATTTTCAGCTTTAAATATAAATTCTCAAAAAAAAAAAAAAGTTAGCATAATTGTCTTTCAATGATTGAGAAATTGAAATTCATACATTCTTGACTTCTTTCCAAATCTTTTCAAGTTTCTTTGCAACCAAACAGACGATACCAAGTCACAAGCTTTATCACTAAATTCCCAACGGAAAAGGCTTTCAAGGAGCAAACTACGAGCTTTTTAGCGAAACGAAGATGAGAATTCAACAATGGGCGAAGTAATTAAAATGCTCTAAAACTAAAAGAAGAAATTTATCACAACAACAAATGAACCAAGCTTTCCGAAACAAGAAGAACTAAAAATTCAAAGATTTAGGGAAAACAAACAAAAACCAAAATTTCAGAAAGAAGAGAAGCGCAAAAAGATGATCAGAAGAAGAAAAGAGAAACATACCTCTCTCTCTCTACATTAACAGATTGAATGAGAAATGGAGGAGAGAGAAAGTGGGTATGGGGGTTCTTGGTTGATGAAGCGTGTTTTTGGTTTGGGAATTTTGGGTTTTGGGGAGTTTCAGAGGAAGCGGTAGTATTTAAAGGGAAAGGAATAAAGGAGGGAAAGGAAAAGGCTTATGGAATTTCATGCACAAAGAAATAAGAGAGAAAAAAAGGCAAATTTCCACATCCTTTGTATGGTTTTGGCCTTTGCCAAGTCTTTATTCTTGTCAGAGTCCCCACCAATTTGTTTGCTACTAAAAAAAAAAAAACTTGCTTGCGAAGCACTCGGGCATTATAAAAGATAAAAAGCTGGTTCACTTTCCTGATTCGAGTTTGTAATTCAAGTTGAGATATAATTTTATGTGAGAATTTTTTACTGTAATAAAAAAGTTAGATGTGACTGTTTCTGAGAACTTTTTACTGCAACAAAATTCAAATTATAAACTCGAATCGACAAAATAAACGGACAGAAAAATAACAAATAACAAATAACAAATAAAAAAGACAAAACAAGAGGATGACTTCGGTGTTAGAAAATCTGCGTGTAGGACCCGTTTGATTTTTATATTTTAATTTTGATTTTGTTATATTATTTTTTATTTAACAAATAATTTAAATTTAAAAATTTCTTATCTTATAAACTTTTCACTCATTAATTAAAATTACTGAAGTAAACACGTAAAAGTAAAATAAATAAAATTTAAGAAGAAGTTTAGTATGTTGTAATATTACGGATAAAAATAAAAATTTGTAATATTATCATATTTTGTATAATAATTATATTTTTTAAATTCTTAAAAAAGTGATTATTATGGAATTTATTTTTTTTTATTTTAAAAGTCTCGTTTATTTTACCGATTCGAGTTTTCAGTTTTAAAGTTTTTACAGTAAAAAATTTTCAGAAAATGTCACATTTAACTTTTTCTGTTACAGTGAAAAACTCTCAAAAAATATCACATCTCAACTCAAATTGAAAATTCGAATCCGCAAAGTGAACGATGCCAAAGTAATTTGAATATCACTCGACAGTGCGCAGCTTACCACCCTGTCGTAGCTGCCGAGCACCTCCATCGCCGCCCCAGTCGCTCCGCCACCGCCCACGGAGGAGCGCATTGAGGAATCGTCCGAGAACGACGAGCAGGAGAGAGCTTCCGAGGAGCAAGTGAGCCGCGATCCCGACGACGCCGAAGCGCTCCGGTCGCTCATGGAGGCGAAGATCAAGGCGAACAAGCTTGACGAGGTGGTCCAGGTCCTGGACCGGCTGATCGAGCTCGAACCGGAGGACCTCGAATGGCCGCTGCTGAAAGCCAACATCCATAGCCACAACGGAGAACTAGAGCTCACAAAAAGCGAATTCGAGGCGATTCTTGAGAAAGATCCTCTCCGCGTCGAAGCTTACCACGGCCTGGTAATGGCGGCCTCGCAATCGGGAGAGAAACTGAATGGCATGGTGAGGAGAGTCGAGGGGAGGCGATGAATGGCATGGTGAGGAGAGTCGAGGAGGCGTTTGAATTTTCTGGTTCTTCATTGAGGTTGAGCTTCTTTTTTGTTTCCTTAATTCTTAACTTTCTTTGTTTTTCGTTTATGTGGTGCTTTTGTTTACTTACATTGTCGTACGTAGGAGATTATATTATAAGGAAGATAAGAGTTCTTTCTAGTGTTTAGTTTGTAAGGTGGATATTATCAGTATCCCTTTGTTGAATTTGGCATTTTGGTATCAAGTATCTATCAACAATTCGAATAGAAGATTGAAAGGGGAAAGAGAGATAGTTTTTCTTTTTTTTTTTTTAGTTTGTTATATTTTTTAAATCTAATTTGTCAAAATTATAATCACCGTAAATAGTTTAAAATTATTTAAAATGTTTAATTTTATAAGAAAAATTACATTACATTACTGTGTACAACCAAACACCGTAAAATAATATTTTTAGGAATCTGACAAAAGATTTCTATGCATAACCAAACATGATAATGTAAGTTTTCAGGAAATCATATTACCCACCATCGTTTTTTCAGGTATTTAATTTCTATTGATTACTACATACTAAGCACCCCTTAAGAGTACGTTTGGAATGGATTTTTGAATGTTTTTAAAAATGTTTATGCACTTCTTTTGAGACACGAAAATAAAAACAATTTGTAAATTGTGTTTGTTTAGTAAATTGTTTGAAAATAAAAACGAAAATAGAAAATAGTCATAACGATTTTTGTGAACGAATTAGAAAACGATTAAAAATTATTTTTCTTTTTTTATTTTCATTTTATAATACTTATCAACAATGTTATAATATATTAACCAAACGCAATTTTATTATATTCAAAATAAAATTAAAATTAATCACAGAATAATTTTTAAAATAATATCATTTTTAATTTTATATTGAAAATAAAAGTCTTTTAAAGACGTTACTAAACAGGCCCTAATATTATCATGATCACAATGCTAAAAAAGAGAAAAGCAAAATACTGAAAGTAAAGAAAATAAAATGATAGAAAGGGTTTTTTTCACATTTTGTCTTGTAGAAGAGAAGGAAAAAAGAAAATATCTCATATAATGTATTTTTTTTTTTGTTAATACTCGTACAATGTACTCTACAAGTATGCCTTTATTCCTATACATAAAAGCATTAACACGCTTTCTTTGTGGGTTTCGTTTCCGTTTCTATGTTTATTCTTGTTTTTTTTTTTTTTGCTTTTCCAATTATGTTTCTGAGTCCTTTTAGTCAAAAGTTTCACGCGTCGTTACAGAAAATACTTACATGTATATATATATAGAAATACTTAATTGAAGCTCATTTAGTTCGCTTATTCGAGTTTTTAATTCGAGTTGATATGTAACTTTATATAATAGTTTTTTAATGTAGTAAAAAAGTTAGATGTGACTGTTTTTTAGAGCTTTTTACTGTAACAAAACACGAATTCTAAACTCAAATCAGTGAAATGAACAGGGCATGAAGAAGCTGCAGTAATCTCGGAGTCAATGTGTGAGAGATTGTGAGAGTGAAGTAGAACCTGAAAGCGAAGGGATTTGTGTTTAAAAATTCATAACTGGCCACATAAAAAAGCTAACTTGGAAGAAGAGGAAAATGAAGTGAAGAGATTAGCACTAAAACTTTATAAAAAATACGCTGACATTATACATATAATTCATTAATGGAAACTTCTAAAACAAAACAAATGAAGAGAAAAATAATTTCACAACAATCAAATTCGTTCTCTTGTTAATTTTCTCTCAACTTTTGGTTTAGAAGAAAGTGTGGAAGAAAGTAAACACCAAATGGAGAAAATGGATGCTTACAGCGCGAAGTAGAGACGTCTTGTCCCTTTCTCGAACATTCTTGATAGCCTGATAATAAAACCAACAAATCCCATCAATTTTCAATTCAAAACAAAGCTTTTATATTCCACCTAATTTCAGAATTTAGAATAACAAACAAACCTCATCAAGCATCTTTTGCCCAGCTTCTATATAACTCAAATCCCTAAAAAAGTTAAGAAAAAAACAGTTGAAACAAAAATTCAACATAAAGTAGAAAATTTTCCAACGCAATCTAACTTGCAATTTAAATAGCATTAAATTGAGGTCACACACGTGTATTTGCGCTTAACTAACTAGTATAAATAAAAAGACGAGAGTGATTGAGGTCAAAACAGTCATTTTACTTACCACTTGTGTCAAATTTTTATTTACTCTTTTCTTATCGAAGTTTTAAGAATTAAAAAATGGTGGATCTTATAGATATACAACTTCTTTCCTTTAAACATTCAAATATAGGATCAAAAGTGTAACATTTATAAAGCTCGGGGGTTATTAGTGTAACATTTAAAAGTTTAGGAACAAAAAGAGACATAGAGTATAACTGGAGGGTCAAAATTGAAATAATTCTGAACTAATTTTACCAAATTACCTCATTAAAGAATCGCATGCATCTCACATGCTTCTTTCGTCTATTTTTTAACGATTTTGTCACCAAATTACCGCATTTGTAAAACTCGGGAGTCATTAGTGTGACATTCAAAAGTTTAAAAGGGTAAAATGAGACAACGAGAATTCTTGAGGGAAAAATTGAAATCAATCCTAAATACAAAGATGAGAAGTGATTAAGGTAAAAATAATCATTTTTTACCTTTTGTTGCGTCAAATCCTTCTCTCATATTTTCTTTCTGAAGTTGTAAGAATTACAAAACGGAGGAGCCTATTAATGTACAACTATATTCCTTCTCAACTTCATTTCTACCAAACAACCCAAAATTCTTTTCTCCTCTTGAATCTCTCCTCTAATTTCTTTCTACTCATATTTCCACTCAACCAAACATATACTTTATATCTCCATTCTGTTGTCACTCCAAGTAGGGACTGTTGGAAAATGTTAAGGGGTTCGGTCCTTTTATTCTCACAATCCTATATTAAGTATAGGTGTTTTTATTATTGGTGATGGTGGCATAGTAACGAAGAACGGCTTATCAATACTTTATCATCTAGCACCAAGAGATTAATTCTCATTGTCCATTATGAGATTGAAATTATGTTTCTCATCAACATCTTCTGCTAATGCAGCAACTTGTGAAAAATTGGCTCTTAATGTAATGACTGAGAAAATTCCAGACCTTAAATAATACAATTCATGTATTTTTAAGCCAAGGATTTTCTTAGAAAATATTATGTTATATTGTGAATGGAGGATTTATGGAATTAATATATGTATTCCTAAATTCTATAGCAAATTTCATGTTAAGTTCATGTTTCGATCAAGTAAATTCGATCGATAAATTCTCGCCGTATTTTAAGGCGGAATAATTTTCAGTACAAGTATAGTTTGAGAATCTTAATTTCAAGAATCTCTAAGCACGGCACGATGTTAGCGGCGTATAAAAAAAAAACGCACTGGCATTTTAAAAGAAGAAAAAAATCCTTAATTGCTAGACAGTTAGGTTAAAGTCGCAAGATAAATACCTATAGTAGATGAGTACAATATGAGCTCGGGAGTTGACACTGTCAGAAACGTCATTCTCGGGATAGAATACAGAAAATTAAAATTTAGAATTTGTTCAGTCTAAAATTAATTTTAAGACTTGAAACAGTTTGAAATATTACGCGAGTAAGAATATAAAACAATATTGAATTATTCAGAAATTAATATTGGACTGTAAGTAGTAGATTAACTTACGTGAGCTAAACTAATTACCTCTAATCAGTATAAATTTAATCTGTTTAGAGGAAATAATTGAGGATAAGATCAGGCACGTAATCTTGCCTTAATCAGATACTTTATATAGTGAAATTTTTAGGGTTCTTGCACTTTCTTTCTCTTATTCTCGCTCATTCTCTCTCTCCTCTCACGTTCTCTCTCACACAAACCATCAATGGCCAAATACTCAAGTTAAGATTCCGACCTCCATTTTTGACACCACCGGTGTCAATAGAAAGATCTCGACGAGCTGAGTTCAACGACATGCGGCACGCCCTCCAACTCCGCCGGAATCAGCCGCAATCACCGGCGGAAGTTCCGAAATTCCCATTTCTTCCCGTCGTGATATCTCCGCCATCCGACCTCCGATTGAGATGATTTCAGTCCCTATGGACTCAGTGCAGCGAGACGAAGAAAACCCATCCATTTTCA
>NW_010361626.1:910803-915763 GCF_000414095.1 Morus notabilis
ATAAGTTAAGACAAATGCAAAAGAGGTTCGAGATATTGAGAATCTCATTCGGATATAGGCATAAGAACCAATGCAATGAGTTTGGATGTAATTAGTAGTTTAAGGGATAAGAAAGGAACACCGAAGGTCATGGACATATTGAGGGAGGTTGTTCTAGGTTAGTTTTGACCAAACTAATCCCTCTACAACGATCTCAAGGGGAGATATTCTCACCCTATTTATGATTGAAGAATATAGATACGGATTTGTTTAAAATCTCCTAAAAGAATTAAGATTGCATTGGGTAAAGATAATAAAGGTAAAAGTTACTTTTGCAGTAAAGTATCGATTGGACGAAAACAAGTGATGACGTAAGATAGTAGGCAATTAAGGTGTGACAATACACTGTCATAAGCTTATCCATTAGAAAATCATGGATTAGATGTGCCAAGTCGATAAGATACTAAGGTGACCATGAATAGAGATATGTGATCAAAATAAAGTAATAAAGGTGCTCATCTACGTATCTACTCAAGGTGATTAACTTAAGTAGGTGAAATCCTTTGATAAACGGGATTACAGCTTAAGAAATATAAGAAACCTCAAAGTCCAAGTGTGACTCATTATTAGATATTATGAAGCAAGGAAATTGAAATAATATGATTTACGTGCCAAATCAAGATGCGTTGTAAGAAGGAAATCACAACAAGAATGGAGCAAACCAATTAAGGATAGTGTTTATCTATTAAGAAAAATTTGGTTGTGAGGCCAATCTAAGGCAGATTTATTAGGACTTATGATTGAAACTTTGAGGACTTAAGTCACGAATTTATAAATCAAACTCTTAATGGAGGATATAAAATGTAATCATTTTAAAGGAGGAGATCTCTTGCATAAGTAAAGGAACAGTAAGGACTAATAGTTTAGTCAGTATGATAAGTAAGTTAGAGGTAAGATAATGGGGTATCAAACGTAGCAATGGTTTAAGGATTTTATTTTATATATACCCTGCCCGATGATAAATAGGAGAAACACTATGATCAATCTAGGAATCTAAAGAAAATGAAAGAACTTTTAGGTGTAATCATTCTTATACTGGGAGGATGACCTTATTGAGTTTAGAGGTCGAGGATTAGGTTAAGAAGGATGGATGTATAATCATTAAGACTATGATCTATGCTCTGAGAGGTACAAGGATCGAAAGACGGATGATCCTACTGAAGAACAAAAATGTCAACAGAAGGTAATACTTCAAAATATACCTATTTTAAGGAGAAATTATTGGAATTTGTTCAGAATCGTAAGTTTAAGATAATTGTTCTTTGAGGAAAGTAAACACGAGATGAAAAAAGCTTAAGAGCTTAATTATATATAGAGTAAATTAGAAGAAGAATGCTAAAGTATGAAGATGGTATCTTCTTGAATGAGTTCATACTTTTGAGAGTAGTTTGAACTCGACACTAAATAAGAATGAAAAGGGTAGACCCCTTAGAAAGACTCATAAAGCCTAAGAGACAGAACAATTGAGTGAGTATCACATCGTAAAGGATACATTAGTAACCCCAAAGGAAAAGATGACGTAGCTAGTTGTGTAAGCAATAATTATCCTTTAAAGAATTGAAGGAGAGATATGAATGTTTTGTGATAGAAACATAAACAGTTAGCGCTCTAGCAAGAAGGTAAGTCATGTTAGATGAGGTCGATATATGTATTCCCTGAGAAATTAAGTATTTGAAGAAACCAGTTATTAAGTCTAATGATTAAAAGACAAGTATAAGGACTGTAAACCTCAAGTAGTCATTTACAGAACTCAGGAAACGAACACAACCTTACCTTATAGAAGTATGTGTTACAATCAGTTGTACAAAATTTAGATTCAGAAGGGTCTCGTTACTCTATGAAATAAGGTCCAGACAGGGAAAATGCCCAAACATTTGTGATATGATACGATGTTCGGTCATGGATTCTACAATAAGTTAGAATAAGAAAGTATTACAATGCAATTGTTGCATGTGAGAAGGGATTCAAGGTACCTCTGAGTTAGTATGTCACGTGAACTATCGGTCAGATAATAAGTGAAGCTCCAACTTAAGTATAAATATATATACATATGGAGAATGGTTAAATTGAGGCCCCACAGTTTGGATAAGAAAATGCTTAATGATTATGACAAACATAGTAGAAGTGAGGATGGTCCATAATCAATGGGGAAGCTATTAGAACAAAAATAGAGAGCTCCTATAAGTATGAACAGTAAGACTGATCTTTCTCCACTCATACTCCAAGAGAAGGGCGGAGTACCCAGAAGAAAAATAGAAAAAGTCTAATCGAGGTGAGAAGGATCCCCCAAAGTATTAGAACAAGTATATATAAATAAGTTATAGTTACTACTATGGCTAATAATAACGATTTGGATAATGGGAACCTATTAAGAAAATGTAAGATGATAGATTCTTGAGCCATTTCCTATGTCAAATCACGATCCAGGTAAAGGAATGCAGGAATTAAGAATATAGAGCAAGTAAGTTAAAATCATGGATTAGTAAGAAGAGACCTCATAAAAGTAAGGTCAATAATCTTAGTAAGATCCTCGGGGAAGAAATGCCAATGGAGGATGCTCTTCATGTGAAGAGTAGCGAAAAACATTACAAAACCTCGACTTCATTCAAATTTTGAAGATAAAATTTTTATAAGTTGAGTAAATTGTAATGTTGAGGAGAATTAGTAAAGAAATAAGTTTACGTATTCATGGACATTTTCCATAAATAAGCCGTGAATTCTGCAGGTTTAAAACCTTTAAGTACACGTGCTCATATTAGAAGGACGTGTAAAATATCAGTATGACAAGATATACTATGAAAAACCTAGTAAGTATATCTGAGTATGTTTAAGAGTACCGTGGGACATGAAAGAAATGACTTAACGGTACACCATGTCAGATAGTAACTGAGAATATTGGCTATGAGAGTGCAAAGTTTCAAATAACCAGTTTGACTTCAGATAAGTCATCACGTTCTTAACGGTTCAGACAAATTGACGAACCAATAAGTAAGCACTCGATTAGTAATAACCAAGAATATTCTAAGATTTAAGTATTATTATGAGTGTAGAATTATAGAATTATGGAATAATCCCATGATTCAATATGTAGTATTACATTTGTACTACGTAGTACCCCCAGAAACCACAAGGATGAACATTCAAATCCAAATTATATGAAAGTAGTACATCACACTCACAGTTAGAGAGTTTTCACACAGTTGTATCCAAAGGATATTACGATAACCCAAGACCAAGATCAGATAGATCTAATAATGGAGTCTCAGCCGAATCAAGGATAGAAATGTATAGTCTAAGTCGATGTCAAGATAAAAATAGTTTCGAGATCAATCATGACTCATACTAGGCAATGGATTGACTAATCCTAAAGATTAATTCCGCTGAAGATTGAAATTACAATCGAGACTAAGAAGAGTGATCAGCCATTTTGGAGACAAACTATCTCATCCAAACCACTAGTTACCCTAACAGAAGAAGGATGTTGCTGAAATTGCCTTGATTGATAGGAAGTTAAAGTAGAAGAACAACATCCAGCAATATAATTGTAAAGATCTACATTCTGGAATAGAGGTGTGATCAAATCACGATGGATTTCGTGGTAGGGATGCCTAGAATATCCGATAGTAATGATGCGATTTGGATAATCGGAGACCGATTAACAAGATCTGCACATTCTTTTGCCGATCAAACTCAGTTATTCTATTAAGAGACAGCCATTTCACGAGTGTACATGACGCAATGGGGTCTAAGTTAAAGTTTAGTACGGCTTTCCACCGCAGACAGATGGCCAATCTGAGAGGACCATCCAGACCCTAGAAGATATGCTGAGAGCATGTGTCATGGATTTTAAAGGGAACTGGGATAGGAAGTTACCTTTGATAGAGTTTTCCTATAACAACAGCTATCACACGTCAATAGGAATGACACCTTTCAAAGCTCTATACGGAAGAAAATGCAGGTCCCCAAATCATTAGTATGAACCTGGGGAAAAGCATCTAGAAATAGTAGGATTTAACAGGAGAACCACAGAGGATGTGAGACATATCACAAAGAGGTTTGATACAGCTCACAGTCGCCAGAAGAACTACGCGGATAAACGTCGCAGGCCTATAGAGTTTCAGGTAGGAGACTTAGTTTTTCTAAAGGTGGTACCGATGAAAGGAGTAATAAGATTCGGTAAAAGAGGGGTATGCGACATATCCATCGCATGTATTGCACCAGGAACCTGTCAAAGTGCACGCAGTCCAGATCCTAGCTCGCGAGGAGAAAACCTTAAGGAATAAAGTAAATCCTCAGGTTAAAGTCTTGTAGTGAAATCATAATATTGAGGAAGCTACTGGAGAACGTGAAGAGAATACGAGGAAAAGCTACCCCGAGTTATTCTAATTTTCGGGACGAAAATTTCTTAAGGGGGTTAGATTGTAATGACTGAGAAAATTTCAGACCTTAAATAATACAATTCATGTATTTTTAAGCCAAGGATTTTCTTAGAAAATATTATGTTATATTGTGAATGGAGGATTTATGGAATTAATATATGTATTCCTAAATTCTATAGCAAATTTCATGTTAAGTTCATGTTTCGATCAAGTAAATTCGATCGATAAATTCTCACCGTATTTTAAGGCAGAATAATTTTCAGTACAAGTATAGTTTGAGAATCTTAATTTCAAGAATCTCTAAGCACAGCACGATGTTAGCGGCATATAAAAAAAAAACGCACTGACATTTTAAAAGAAGAAAAAAATCCTTAATTGCTAGACAGTTAGGTTAAAGTCGCAAGATAAATACCTATAGTAGATGGGTACAATATGAGCTCGGGAGTTGACACTGTCAGAAACGTCATTCTCGGGATAGAATACAGAAAATTAAAATTTAGAATTTGTTCAGTCTAAAATTAATTTCAAGACTTGAAACAGTT